>NW_023270377.1:52080820-52175121 GCF_011800145.1 Mirounga leonina | reverse complement strand
CATACATACATACATACATACATACATACATACATACATACATACATGGAGCCTCTCACAAACCAGCGATGAGTGTTAACATGCCATGACTTGTGGAGAGTAATTAACTCAACTCTCTACATCTAAGATTAGAAAAAAGATTAAAAAACAATTTTTGTTTTGAAACCACTCTGTGATGATGAATAATGAGGTATTATGTCCCATGACAACAGGCTCATAAAAGATTCTCGAGTAGCTCTCCAAGAGGGGCATTCAAGAGCTTAGTCTAGTTATGAGGAGAGAAAGAAAGAAAATTCCCTGGAAAGCTGTTAACTATGGATCTAAGCTCCTCCCATCCTTACAGTGACTGGACAAGATTGAAAAGAGACTATATTTGCTTTGCAAGAATTTCACCCTTTTGCCTTCTCATAAATTGCTTTTCTAGGTCTCCTATGCTTCTTTCTGAACCTATCTCTAAATTATTTCACATTCAGTTGTTATTGACTGATGTAGACCTCTTTGTCAGAATGAAATGAACCTCCAATACAGTTGTGTTTAATAGAGACACACAACAGAAACACTCAGGGAGATTTTATCAAAATCCATTATGTCCCAGCTCCACCTCTGTAGACTCTGATTCAGTAAATTTGCATTTATGTAGTGGTAGAATGGAAAAGAAAGAAGTAAAGAGTTTCTTAGAATGCTAAGAAACACGTGTTCAGCTGGTCCTGAGCATTTATCCAAGGATATCTTTCCACTTCCTAGTCCTACAACATCAGTTCTAAAGACTTCTAAGCCATCTGCCTAAAGGGAACAGGAGACCGGTACTATTCCCAATTGTCCCACTCACCTGCTTCTCAGCGTAACCAACGCCCCAGCATCATGTGGAAGAAAGTGTCAGCTCTGTCAGTCATTTGATAGTTAAGAAATCACTTGTCTATCTGGGCATCAAATTCTTCTTCTGTAAAAGGAGGAGAATAAACTGGACGACCTCCAAAAATTCGTCCCTGTTCTAAAATTCCATAAGTCTATATGGCTTCATTTTTGTCTGTTGTTTATTTGCTTTTCTTATAGGGGGAAATTATAATGTCTAACTTAATTTTTCAGCAAAATTTTATTGCCTTGGGAAAATGATCTGCTCTGATCCTTCTGATCTATAGCTCATCCTTCACAGAGAAACCAACAAGTGCTGCTGTCAGTTTCAGGTTTGCATAGAGAATATTCCCTCTCATCTCACTTGGTGATTGAGTGGGAGGCAGTAGGCAGTATTTCAAAATGCAAACTGACATTTAATTATACAAAAATCTCCTTCCACAATCACTTCTCTTGCCAGGCTGATTCTGATCTACTTGAACATTTTTCCTTTTTTGTTGACTCCTAGTTTTCCAGTTCTTATTGAGAATAATCGGAAATGGGACTCCAACACTAGATTTATAGACTTGCTACTTCTTCCTCTATGTAACAGAATTTTAAGGTGACATTGTATTTGCAAAATGATGTCTCTTTCTGATACTCACCTGAACCCCTCATATCCACACTGACATTCTCAAAATCTGGGTATTGCCCATTACAGTAATATTTTAAAAATGGAATATTTGTACAAATGTCACTTAAAAGCTTAAGTGGAGATTCTGGCAAAAAAAAAGAAAAAAAGGATGGAAATGGACCATTTTGTCCTAGCTAATTAAACACTGAAATGATTCAGCATGGAGATAAGTCAGCCAGGACTACAGCGAGGCAAGTGAGGCACTTGTCTCAGGTATGGAATTTAAGGGGACACCAAAAATCTCAATAATTAAGATAAACAATGTATTAATGCAATATTTTAGATCAGTAGCAGTGCCATGGGAAGCCACAGTGGAGCCTCACACAAAAGGAAAAAATTTTTAAATGATCTTATCTTTATTTAAAATTTTAACATTTTGCTCAAGTGGATTTAATTGAATTTGATATTTTTTGAAATATTAAAATAAAATATTTATATTGATTACTAAATTGGGGGCATCCCTTTAAAGCTTTAAAGTTTGCACCCAAGGCAAGTTCTTTCTTCACTTCACGTAAGTCCTAGCTCTGGCATAACTTTCCTTCTGTTATAAGCCACAGGAAAATGTCAATGCATCTTGTTCTTCACAAACAGGGACTCCTACAATAACTCTAATGATTTCTATTACAGCTACCATTTGTGTGTGTGCATTTTCTAAGTGATTGATACCATTTTAATAATTTATTCTAAGCAGTGACTGGAGAAGTAGGCAATTTTCTTTTTACATCAAAGAAAAATGAAACTCTGAAAGGTGAAAATAACCTGACAAGGGGCATACCTCATGTACATTTTACTGGTAAATGAGATCAAGGGGGAAAGAGAGAGAAGGAGAGAGAGAGAGAAGGAGAGGGAAGGAAAGGGGAAGAAAAGAGGAAGATGAATACACATCCCAGAGATTTTCAAAATGAAAGTATATGGACTCATCTGGTAAATTTGTTTAAAATGCAGATTCTCAGGCTGACCCATACACATTGAATTAAATAAGACCTGGGGTAACTCTGAGAATCTGCATTTTAAGTGATTCTGATGCAAGTGTTCTAGGGACCACACACAGAGAAACATTGAGGAGATGCACCCAATGTGGCAGAAACTGGGTTATATTACCTGAAACACATTTTCTCATAATCCCCCCCTTAAAAACCTTCAAGGTAAGAATTAATGCCCCTTTCTTTACATATGAGGAGAAAAATCCAAGATGATAGGAAAATTATAAACTCACATGTTGAGTGAGTAGAAAAACCAAATTCAACCCAGATCTTTCTCCAAATTCAAGCACTTCCACTGTACTCTGGGACTTCCATGGAAAAGGCAAGAGATGCATCTGTCAGGTGAGTGCTCTCATGTACCAGGGACACCAGATTATATCAAGGACTCTAAGTGAGCTAAAGTGTGGTGGTCAACAGGTGCAACGGCAGGCAGCTAGGACAGATGTCAGAGGTATGCACAGATGAAAAGAAAGGGTAACAGATGTTAGAGTAGAGGTGAGGCAGAACAATTCAGGAGGTAGAAAGTAAGTAATGTTTTGCACATACAATGGTTTTACCTTGCAGTTTAAAATTCAAAATGAGAACTACGATTATGTCAATGTTAGCTATTATATGAGCAAATGACATATTTATAGATATGGCAATAATATAGTCTGATGAGAGAAGAACAAAATCTTGGATTGAGCCTGTTTTCTAGTTTAAGACTACATCGCTGGATTTATCCCCATTCTGCCTTTCTGTGCCTTCTGTCTCTAATCCTGAACTCAAGCTGTTCTTACTGGGCCAGCCTAACATTTGTATATTTTTAAGCCAGAACCTACTTGAAATCCATTTCCCCCGGGGACATTGTTCTGGTTAACTCCATATCATTCCAATATTTGACACCTTACCATTATGTCCACTCAATCTTCACTTGTGTTTACACTTTTGTGTATAGTATACTTATTTTTTTATATACCCTGTACTGTCTGGCTTAATAATTTATCTAGATCATGGCTAGATTTGTAAACCGATTTCCAATTTCTGAAGGTGTCTGAATACTCTAAAATTTAATTACTGAAATTCTGTCACCTGAAAAATCCTATATACCATGAAAAAGGTCAATGAGTACTTACTGAAGAAACTAAAAATAAAAGTTACAATTTTGTAAGGCAATAGCTCTGCAATGTTATCACTCACTTGTCACGGAAGTGAGTTTTCTCCCCCCAAAGAATACATTTATAGACTTCTAATATTTAATAACCTTTAGACTCTTGCTATTTTTCTAGATATGGTTGGGAGTAGGGGTGGAAGAGAGAAGTGTAAGATATAGTCTCGAGAAACTTAAAATCTTATTGAGGAAATAAAAACCAATGTCCATAATTTTAGGCCGAGTTGCACTTAACCTACAATCAGAATAGAGGAAGGAGGGTTCAACAGGACCTCAAGAGTCATCTCAGATGGGATGGGAACACTTGTGGGCAGAATCTGATTGGGTGGAGAGGGGAAGAAATTGGGCCTAAAACAGAGAGAGAGGTGAGAACTGGGGGGTCAGTGCAGGGGTGTCATCAGCCCAAACAGGTCATGGTCATAACAGGTATGTAATGGGGAGACTGTGTGGAGGGAAGTTTAAAAAGAAAATAAGTGAGAGAATAAGGAATAAGAGAGAATAGTTCTAAATCTCACACCAAAGGAGAGATGGATATAGTGATAATAATGGAATAGACTACTGAGGACAACTGAAAAATGTTTTCTAGAGAGAAGAGACTTTGAAGATACAACACAGAGAGGCGGCAATGAAGGGAGAGAAGGGTTACAGTGGTAGTGAGTCCCCAGAAGAAGGATTTAGGGGTAGGGTGTAGAATATAGTGGCCAGGAAAACTTCAGGTGGGGGGGGCAGAAAACGCCTCAGAAGGGAGATATGGATCAGAAAACTGCTGGGGAAAGTGAGAGGCAAGGAGGCAGCCCACCCCAGTTGGTTTCCATCATGTTCATCATGTGGGAGGTGAGATCAGCTCCTAAAGGCAAAAGGGAAGTGGGGGTAGATGAGAATGTCTGGTTAACTGTGGAGGTGAGTTTTACAGGGTATCCGTGCCATCTTCGTCATCCATGGTGACACTATGCTGGGTGTTAAATCTTATATAAATTATTCTTATAGAGTGAGATTCTACATTTTATATAAAGAGATAGCTACAGCTTCTCCCTCAAGATCATAAAGTATAAATAATATAAAGTCTAGATATATTTCAAGATCCAGAAGCAAATCCCAGTTTTCATTCTTTTACAGTTTTGTATATTCCACTAGGCCGTCAACTTTTTTTTTTAAGTTGCTAATTTGGGTTGTTATTACACAATGTTTGAAATGTAAGAACAGTGGTGTTAATGACTTGGGTTGGAATAGCTTAATAAGTGACATGAAAACTTTGTAAATCATTAATATCAGAGAGCTAACATTAACTTCTCGATAAAAGTAACTCTATTTTAAAGTATGAAGTAATCCCTAATTTAATTGAGAATTTCTATGACTTTCCATATATCAGGAAGATGTCTAGCAACTACATAGTAAGAAGCATCTCTGGGCATATTAAGTTTTAGATTTAAACCAAAAAACAAGACTGCAATAGAGCATGCTATTTATTTCTCTCTTTCCTCCCGGAGACAGAAACTATGAAGAGTCTAACCAGTTATTCTTGCTGGGGATATAGGGCAATCCATCTATGGAAAAGCAGAGAAGCAACTAACTTTAAGTTTTAAGGACATATACTCATGCCAATCTTGGGGAAATTTGTAACCAAGAACTAATAATCATTGGCTAACTAGGAATTGACATTTCTAGTATTTTTTTTTTACCTTCCTTAAAGGATTGATTTATTATGTTTTATACATATTATTAACTTCAGGAACAGTGTCCAAATTGCCTCCATTTCAATGAAGTGGGAGATAAAAGATGCCTGGTTCAATCAAGGCTTCCCAAATCCCCACAGTTGTGTGTGTTGGAGGTCAGTCAGCGAACTGCCGGAAACACAAAAACATAGTATAGTCCCCCTCCTGGGCTGCTACTTTACTAAGAAAACTTCAGTTATCACAGATTATAATTGCTTCAAGAAATGGAGAGGGTCATTTTACAAATAATTTTACTGACTTGACGTTCTTCATTTACTTGTCTAGAGATTACTTATGCAAAGTGTTCTCACAGTCCACAGATGACTGGAGCATTCACCTTTTAGAAGATTTTGTAAAATCCCCTGGATCCTGGATGAGGGAGTTCTCCTCCTGGGGGAACATCAGAGTTTGATCCAAGGGTTGTTTTCATTTCTTCATACTGAAAGCACCGTTTCTTATTTGCCATGGATTTCCCCCCTCCTTTGTGTCTTCGCATGATAAGAAAAGCATCTCACTCTAGGATGTACCATCCTCCCTCTTCCTGCCAGCAGTGCGCCATGCAAATACACTAGACCCAAGAAAACTGCCTTGGAACAATTGATTAAGAAGAATATTAAAATAAAACTGCTTTTTTCCCCCCATCTTGTGGGGAAAGGGAGCAGCTTGCCTCATTAAAGATTCAGAGCGGCTAGTATTGCCTTGGAGCAGACTGACTAGTTTTGGAATCTCTATTTAGCCAACATGCAAATTACAATCTCCCTCAAAAGCCTTGAATTTGGGCAAAGAATGCTGATCAAGAAAATGGAAAAAAATATACATATATATATATGTACATATATATATCCGTACATACATCCATACATACCAGCAGACACTGTCACTCAAAATCTCTGCTCCTGTTAACTGTTCAGACTGAACAGAGTATGAGGAGCATGCCAGTAATAAAAGCCAAATTGGCTGCATTGCAAGCCTGCCTCTGTGCTCTGCTATGTCTTCGTTTAAGATATTTAATATCTCAGCATGATCTGAAAAGTGAAGACAGTATAATTTCTTTGTAAGATTCTGGTAAATTTGAAGATAACACCTGTAAAGTGACTACAACAATGGTCTGGCACATAACTTAATATTTAACAAATGTTAATTGCATCTCATTAGGAATGTACTTTTGGGACTGGGGTGGAAAAAAAAAACCCTAACCTGAAGCCCTTCTTACTATAGTAATTATTTCACATAAATGACTACTTTTCTCCACAATATGATCTCTGAGATTGATCTTAAGTAGCAGTTCCTTTTTTTAAAAAAAAGATTTTATTTATTTATTCATGAGAGATAGAGAGAGAGAGAGGCAGAGGCAGAGGGAGAAGCAGGCTCCCCGCGGAGCAGGGAGCCCGACATGGGACTCGATCCCAGGACCCTGGGATCACGACCTGAGCCGAAGGCAGACGCTTAACTGACTGAGCCACCCAGGCGTCCCATAACAGTTCCTTTTTTTCTTATCATAAAAAATTTAAAGCATAAACAAAACTAGAGAGAATAGTGTAATTCTTCCCCAGTTTTGATAATTATGATCTTGTGTTTCACCTGTACTCCCTTCCACTTTTCCTTCTCCCCCGGATTATTTAAGCAAATCCCAGAAATAATATTATTTCATCCATAAGTATTTCAGTATGTCTCTCAGAGATAAGGATTAAAAAAACTCCACATAACCACAATACTGTTACCACACTTTTAAAGTTAATAATAATTCTTTAATATCATCAAATATCTGGCCAGTGTTCAAATTTCCTCAGCAGTTGTATGCATGTTTTTTTTTCCCGTAACAACTTGTTGAATTAGGATCTGAGTAAGATCCATGCACTGCAATTTGTTGATATGTCTTTCAACCCATAATTCCCCTTTCCTTCTTTTTTTTTTTTTTCCCAATGTATTTGTTGAGAAAACCAGGTTGTTCATGCTTTAGAAGTGTCCTAATGTTACACTTCCTCTCATTTCATCCCTATGGTATCTGTTAATGCATTCTTCTGGTTTTCTTTCTTTCTGAAACTGATAATCAGATCCAGAGGCTCGGTCAAATTGAGGTCTAATCTTTGTCACAAGTAATTCACAGGTGATACTGTGGACTTCCATCAGGAGGCACATGATACTTCTTGTCTTTCTTTTTGTGACATCAGCAGCTGCTTGGTGGGCAATACCTGAATCCATTGTTACAAAACAAAAATAGTGTACCGTTCTTCTATATTTATTAGCTCATATAGTCCTACAAAAAGAAAGCCCTCTCATCAAGTCTTGATTATTAATTCTTGATTTCCTGAAAAGGCAGGAAAATGGCTTCATTTCTTCTCTTTATTTTTTTTCAAAATACTGAGTTTGTTTGCTAGCATCCTACACAGGTGGCCACTGAGGACTTTTTTTTTAAGTATCATTATAAACTTACGTATTTAACATATCTGGAGTGTTTCAATCTATTATTGATATTCTTTTTTTTTTTTTTAAGATTTTATTTATTCATTTGAGACACAGAGATACAGAGAGAGAGAGAGAAAGCACGAGCAGGGAGAGAGGCAGAGGGAGAGGGAGAAGCAGGCTCCTCGCTGAGCCAGGAGCCCGACGCGGGACTCGATCCCAGGACCCTGGGATCATGACCTGAGCTGAAGGCAGACGCTTAACCATCTGAGCCACCCAGGCACCCTATTGATATTATTCTAATTGATGATTAAATTACTGTGTCTTTCCTTAATAAGAGCCTTTTCAAGTTGATTCCTTTTGATACAAACCTAGTAGTCTTTATAGCTTCCTTTCTTTCCACCTCATCTTTTATTCCCTGTCTGAGCCCTAGGTTGGAGAATCAACTATTTCTCCAAGGACCTTAGTTCCTTTCAGAAAGAAATGGCACTTAGATACCAGAGTCTGGTAGCATGGGCTGCTTATTGTTATGCCATTAGTCATTGTTATAAGCCTTTTCAGTGGACAGAGGTAGTAAATACTTCTTTTTTTAAAAAAATAAAACATTTCACAGGTTCTTACTAATATTGTAATTCAAATCTGATACTACAAGGTTTCTGTTAACCCCATTCATCTTAATGGATCTGCATCTTCATCTTTCTTCTTCCAATGTCCAAATTCCAGTTCTCAAGGACTCCAGCATAATAACTCATAATAACCCAAGGACTCCAGCATAATAACTCCAGCATAATAACTCATAACTGTTTTATCTTGCAATCCTAGTTTCAGGATCACAATATGATTACTACCCCCAACAATACACTTAGACTAAGTAATTTAAATTCTGTTTGCATTTCTTTTGTTTTGGGGGTGTATATCCCTAGGTGTGTATAGTCAAATTACAGTGGTTTAAACTTTTAAGAAGTTTTTTTCTATGTGGTTATGCCACCAATTTTTTGCACAGGTTACTTGTTTCACTTTGCTTTTCACTTTTAAGGGTTGTTTTCACATTTAATTTTGTTTTATATGTATTTAAAATATTTACATTGCTCCAAAAATCGTATCTATGATAAAAAGGTACATTCAGGAAATTCTAGCTTATCTACCTGTCCCCACCATCCTCTATAAGACTGATATCTTATTTTTAATAGTTTATCCATTCTACTTTTAATATAAGTAAATACACATCCATCTTGTAAGAATAATGGTAATATCCTGGACATACATTTATCCATCTTCTTTATTTCACTCAGTGGTTCCTGCATCATATAACTTTCCTCAATCGTTATATTAGAACAATTGCTTGTACTGGCTAAGCTGATGTAATGATCATCAGATATTACTATCACACATGTGAGACAATGAAATAGGCATCCTGTCTCATGTTTAAAAAACTCAGTAATGATTAGTTTTTAAAAAGTGTACCTTTTGACTCCCTTCACCCATTTCACCCACCTTTCAGTGTCAAAAGGTACAAACTTCCAGTTACAAAATAAGTAAGTCAAGGGGATGTAATATATAGCATGGTTACTAAAGTTGATAACACTGCATTGCATATTTGAAAATTTCTAAGGGAATAGATCTTAAAAGTTCTCATCACAAGAAAAAACTTCACTGCGTATGGTAATGGATGGTACCTAGACTCACTGTGATGATCATTTTATACCATATACAAATATTGTATGATTATATTGAAAAACTGAAACTGCTATAATGTTATATGTCAAATTGTCAATTATACTTCAGTTATAAAAAAGCATACCTTACATCCTCATTTAAAGTGTCAATATTAAAAGGGAACACTTATAAACCTATTTCTCTCAAAAGTTGGCTGTTTTTATTAGTCAGTGTTGTATTCCTTTACACAAACACCTGTGGATAATTAGTATATTAATTATCTTCTCCCCATGTAGGCATTTGTAAGAGTAAATATCGCATCAGTTAAAAATCTTGAAATATTTATAAAAAGCCTGAGAATGTATATATGTTATTTTTCTGTTTGTCATTTCTTGTTTGTAGCAATTTTATAATGGAAAAATTTGGAGTCAGAAGGACCGATTAGAAATCTTAGCTAACATGCTGACTAGCTGGATGACTTTAGGTAAATCACTTCACCTCTTAGAACTTCAATTTTCTTATCAGTCAAGTGCAAATAATACTACCAATGCCAGAGTGTTGCTGTGAGAAAGAAATAATTATTTGAATGCAATATATAAACCCCACAGCACTCTGCAAATGTAAAGCATAATAAACAGGGAATAGAATGGCTGGTTTGATAAAATCCAATCCTAAAGCTTTAGTTTGTTTGTTTAAAATAATGGCAACATCTGACTGTGAATGAGAGCTTTATGATCATCCAAGCTGCTGTCTGGAAACTGACTTTTTGCCTGAACAGAACTCAGTTATAAATACCTGTCTTTGGATTTGACATTCAATTCTGAGATGAATCAAACATGCTTCAGAATTTTAATCTGACATCGAAGAGCTAAAACTCCTTGAAAGTAGATAAAACATTTTTTGGGGGAAAAAAAGCAACCTGTTAATCTCAAGTGACTTTTAATTCCAACTCTGATTATTCAATATAGTAACATATCTTCAGATAGAAACTCATTTCTGAAAATTCATTTCCAAAGCTTTTATATAATCTAAGTTGGAGAGGAAATGTACCTATATTTTATGTTGAGGGAAAATAAAACACTAAAATTAATCACTTGTTCTCTTAAGACTTTTTCAACATAAACTTCATTAAGGAAAGGATATTATACAACATAACTTTTTGAATGTAAGTCAGCAAATAATAAAGCAACAGGAATAAGTAAGAGACGTATGACACTGCATTAAAAATCAACTATGCTCATATTGGCCTTTTTTGGCTGTTACAGAGTATACTTTGATGAATTTATTCATTTTTGCCAATGAACTCTGAGCATGGTTCTCTGCTTTTGACCCAAAATCTGCTCTGGGAAGTGCACATTGAAGAGTTATACCTAAATTCACATGTAACAATAAAAAAGTGTCATATATACATTTTTTTAGCTCTCAACTTTGCAGTTGCACGTTATTTTCCTCTTTCCACTTAAATCCTGCAGGCTGCCAACAGTTATATGTCTAAGCCACCAATCCAGTCATGAACAGCTCACTGGGGGAGGGAGGGCAGAGGAGCTTAGTTATGAAAAAATTCAAACACATGCAAAAACAGTGAGAATAGGGCAATGTGCCTCCACATATCCATCATCCAGATTTAACAATATCAAGAACTTGCTGCATTGGTATCTCCTTCCCTTTACTGCTTTGTGGAAGGCTTTTAAGCAAATCTCAGACTTCAGGCACACATCAGCACACATCTCTAGAAAAGATGGGCATTTTCTTACATAACTACAATGTAATTTCCACCATAAAAATATTGCCTATTGCCAATTATTCCTTTATTTCATCTGTTACCCAGTCCATAATCAAAATTTTCCCATTGCTTCAAAATAGTCATCTTAGAGTTGGTATGTTCAAATTAGGAGCCAAATTAAGTCTACACATTACATCTGATTATTACATCTCCAAAACCTGTTTTAATCCAGAAATGTGCCGCCTCTATATTCCCCCATGCCACTGACATGAGAAACACTTCCTTTTCTTTAAAAAAAAAATACACATTTCTTCTTTCAAAATACATCTCCAAAGGCTACTGAAACAAAAGCAAAAATGAACTTTTGGGACTTCATCAAGATAAAAAGCTTCTGCACAGCAAAGGAAACAGTCAACAAAACAAAGAAGCAACCCATAGAATGGGAGAAGATATTTGCAAATGACACTACAGATAAAGGGCTGGTATCCAAGATGTATAAAGAACTCAAACTCAACACCCAAAAAACAAATAATCAAGTAAAAAAATGGGCAGAAGACATGAACAGACACTTCTCCTAAGACATACAAATGGCTAACAGACACATGAAAAAATGTTTATCATCATTAGCCATCAGGGAAATTCAAATCAAAACCACACTGAGATACCACTTTACACCAGTTAGAATGGCAAAAATGGACAAGGCAAGAAACAACAAATGTTGGAGAGGTCGTGGAGAAAGGGGAACCCTCTTACACTGTTGGTGGGAATGCAAGTTGGTACAGCTACTTTGGAAAACAGTGTGGAGGTGCATCAGAAAACTAAAAATAGAGCTACCCTATGACCCAGCAATTGCACTACTGAGTATTTACCCCAAAGACACAGATGTAGTGAAAAGAAGGGCCATATGCACCCCAATGTTCATAGGAGCAATGTCCGCAATAGCCAAACTGGGGAAAGACTGGGATGCCGTTCAACAGATGAATGGATAAAGAAGATGTGGTCCATATATACAATGGATTATTACTCAGCCATTAGAAAGGATGAAACCCTACCATTTACATTGACGTGGATGGAACTGGAGGGTATTTGGCTGAGTGAAATAAGTCAATCAGAGAAAGGCAATTATCATATGGTTTCACTTATTTGTGGAACATAAGGAATATCATGGAGGACATTAGGAGAAGGAAGGGAAAAGTGAAGGGGGGTAAATAGGAGGGGGAGACGAACCATGAGAGACTATGGACTCTGAGAAACAAACTGAGGGTTCTAGAGGGGAGGGGGATGGGGGATGTGTTAGCCCCAGTGATGGGTATTAAGGAGGGCACATAGTGCATGGAGCACTGGGTGTTATATGAAAACAATGAATTGTGGATCACTACATCAAAAACTAATGATGTATTTTATGGTGACTAACATAACACAATAAAATAAAATTTAAAAAAAAGAAAAAAACATTTCTCAAGTGCCTATTTCTTGATAGATCCTTTTGCATTTATTACCTAATTTGATTTCAAAATAATCTCAGAAATGATGTGGCAGTCACAGGTACCTGTCTACCAAAATCTGGGCTTTCTCCCCCATGGTATGAAGCTTTGCTGAGAAGCAGCTGCCAACCGAGACCTTACCAAGGAGTCCAATCAAGCCTGGGTGACAGTATTTCCCAGGGACAGATGCCCCCAATAACTTCCCCTCACATAGGAATGTGCTCCTTGCAAGGTAAGTTGTGGGCATATTTGTGGATAGACATATTCTCCCAAGACAAAGTTCTTAACTCCTTTCTCTGTGCCATGATGTTGTGTCACATTTCTATTATATCACTTCTTGCATTTTAATTTTAGTCATATCTATCTTCAACCCACTGCATGGTAAATTCCAACAGAAAATTATGCCTTATTCAACTATGAATCTCCAGGGCTTACCACACTGCCTAACGTATAACAACTGGTGGCATATAAAAACAAACAAACAAACAATGAATCAATTATACATCCCACTCTTAGAATATGTTTAAGTGGCAGGTTAACACTGATTTGAGAGGAATTCCTCAAATGCATCCATGACAAAATCACAGCACTGTAGAGGAACTGAGGCATGAAAAGTGGCAATACATAAAATTATAGAATATGAAGGGAATGAAGGGTAAAGTGGTGGAGGGAAAGAGTCCAAGAAGAAATTTTATACTTTCAAGTAAGAAATTTTTCTGAAATACTAAAACACAAAGCAAACGAAATTGTAGTTAATAAGAGGTCATGGATCTATACTGGTCTTTGCACAAGAACGTCCCTGGCTGATTAGCAGTTAAGCCATTTTTCAGTATTACCAAAGTTGAGATAATACAATTCAGAACAATGTTTAACAATCTTTATTGTTTAGAAAGTCGAACCCAAATCCCTTACGCTTCAGCTTAAGCACACTTCTTCTTTCCCATCATGAGAGGTGACCAGCTGGCTGCCATGCTAAGCAGATCTCTATATATACTCTGAGACCCTCCAAATATGCACTGCTTATTCCAGTCTTTAAATAATGCAGCTTTCTTCACACTGTTTCTTATGCATTCTGTTGGGAATGATCCTTTATGTAATTCATCATATTAAATCATCCATTTTTTTTTTGCTACATTCCTTAACTTTACCTCTCCCCAAGCCCCTTCTGTTAATGTCTCTAGTTCAAGTTACTACATTAAATCCTTCCCCTCTCAAGTTGGCATTCTGCTTTCTACATCTTAACAGATAGATAATAATTTACCTTACATTTCATTCCTTGTTCTGAAGTGCCTAATGATAAAATTAAAACAGTCCCAATCAGAATCATGAAACCAAACTTAAAAGAGTTTCCATATGTCTTGGGAAGATTTGCCTTCCTGGAAATGTGTTGATGAATTTTTAGCACAAATTAAACTTCAACAAAATTATTCCTCAAGTATTTCTATAAGCATTCTGCCAGCACGTCACCCTCTGATACTTTAGAATTGTAGAGTCAGTTTGAAGCTGAATGATCAATTCAAACTACCCTGCTTATGACTTACAAATCTGAGAAATGTTTCTGGGAGGTGAGGTAAGTGGTCCCAGGGAAAGAGGCCAGCTAGAGTGTTCACAGTACTACGCTGCTTATTAGAAGGTTTGTTATTCTGCTTTCATTTACTGCTACCCAAAATGTTTGGCAAATAAACCTACTGGTAAAATAGAGCTAAAATGAAAATGCCTTTTTAAACCTTAGAAACCAATAGTAAATAATAACAACAACAATACAATAGCTAAGCCTTATATTTTACTGACTATTGATACTGATTCTGTTGTAAATACTTTACCCATATTAACTCATTAAGTTTTTAGGATACTCCTGTGTAAGGGAGACTTTTTTTTTTTTATCATATTCATGTTACAGATGAAGAAACTGAGGCTCAGAGACTTTAAGGAACTTTCCTAAAGTCATGCATGCTTTGGCCTGAATTTAAATTCAGGGCATTCAGCTCCAGAGTCCATATTATTAATCAAGACTTATACTGTCAATCGTTCAGAAGATTCATCTTTGTGACATAGGAAATATATCTAAGGTAATACATATTTAGTAAATATGAATATTTCCAAAATAATGTTTTTGTCTTAACAAAAAATAATAAAAATAATCAACATAGTATCAATGTAAGAAGATGTGGTCCATATATACAATGGAATATTACTCAGCCATCAGAAAGGATGAATACCCAACTTTTACATCAACATGGATGGACTGGAGGAGATTATGCTAAGTGAAATAAGTCATTCAGAGAAAGGCAATTATCATATGGTTTCACTTATTTGTGGAACATAAGGAAGAGCATGGAGGACATTAGGAGAAGGAAGGGAAAAATGGTGGTGGGGGGGGGAATTGGACGGAGAGATGAACCATGAGAGACTATGGACTCTGAGAAACAAACAGGGTTTTAGAGAGGAGGGGGGAGGGCGGGATTGGTTAGCCCGGTGATGGGTATTAAGGAGGGCACGTACTGCATGGAGCACTGGGTGTTATACAAAAACAATGGATCGTGGATCACCGCATCAAAAACCAATGATGTATTGTATGGTGACTAACATAACATAATAAAATTTAAAAAAAAAGTATCAATGTGTGGATAATCTGAGTGATGCCCTCTCTTGTTCATAGTCTAGTTGGGGGCCTCCAGCAATTCCTCTGGTCCTGGATGCTCATGCAACCCCTCATAACAAGGGTGGGCAATTCAATAATGTCCTCCCATTGAATCTGGGCTGGTCTTGGGACTGGCCTAGACCACAGGCAGGAAGTGGTAGAAGTACGTTCTGGAACTCTCAAATCCAGGCCTTCATTTCCCACTCTTAGAACCCAGCCACCATGCTATGAGAAATCCGTGCCACATGGAGATGTTACATAGGGGGAAACCAGGCACACTGGTGGACAGTCCTAACTTAGTTCTCAGTCGATGCTAGTGCCAACCCTCAGCCATGTGAATGAGCTATCTTGAATGGTCCATCCCAGTCAAGCCCCAGATAACTGCAGCCTTTAGGCATCACCATGTACCCAGCTGAGCTTAGTTAGCCGAGAGAAACATTAGGAGTAATAAAATAATATGATAGTGGCTTGAAATGATAATAAAATGATTTCAAGCCACCATATTTTGGTTGTTTTATTACAGCAATAAGACAGGTTGTTTATTACAGCAATACCAAGACATCGTTCATGAAACTGCTGGACAGAATAGGTATTTCTTGGGCTAAGCTCTCATAATTCTATTCTGTAATTTAACAAATTGTATTATATTTATTTTTTTGTCTGTCTCCTCGACTGAAAGTCTCAAGACTAGTAACTATGAACTTAAGGGAAAATATTTTTTCACAATAAATTCCAAGAAATGTAACAAAATTGATAAAGAACAAAGGTGTAACAAACTAGAAAAATTCAAAGTCACCCCAGCCTATCATTCTGGCAATATCTAACCCTTCATAGATTTGAGTTATAGAAACCTAATATAAAACAATAAGCAGATGATTTAATATTATAATTTCTATCTAGAAGCCTATTTATATGCCATCTTCTTCTGAGGGAGACAATAAAAACAAATGAAATCGAGAAAGTAGCCAAAGTTGGCCAAGATTATTTTGCTTGTTTATTTTTTAACAAGAACACTATGGAGAAGAAACTTGTTTTATTAGGCAGAAAGATTTTTTGGAGGCTGGGTAATAGAGGAATTATAAATGTGGACTCTGGAGCCAGGCTGACTGGGTTTTAAATTCAGTCTCATAGTCTGAGTTTGAATTGTCCCTACACATTTGTGTGACAAATCACTTAACTTGTCTGTGACTCAGTTTCCTTACTGAAAAAATGGAGATAATGAGCATACCTACTGGACAGGGTGCTGTTCAGGACCAAATGAGTTAATATATGTGAAGCACATAGAATGGTGCCTGACATTCAGGAAGACCGGCTAGCTGATACTGATATTCCTCTTCCTGCTCCCCTCCTCCTCCTCCTACCATCAAGGCACAGTAACGAAGTTATTATCATTTTAGATTATGGAGAGACGAAGTAGCCACTGGAACTAGATAGTAAATAGTGTTTGACAACTAGCTCTATAACTTATGCTTGAAACAAAAATAAATTCTGAAGAGAATTTTGCTTGTAACACAGAAAAGCTTTGTAACATTTAGAAGAAAAAAAATAGGAAAGTGTCTTTAATAGCTTGGTTTGGTGGTGGGGGGAGAATCTTAAGCCAGATATTAAAAGGACAAACCATTAAGAGATGCTTGTTAAACTTGACTGCACTAAACTTTAAAAATTTTTTTAAACAATTAAAAAATTTTTTTTTAATTTTATTAAATTTCTTTTAAAACAAAGAAATACCAAAAACAAAGTTAAGGGACAAGCCAGAGATTGGGAGAAAGAATTCTGTCAGCATTAGTGTCCAAAATATATAAAGAACTCCTACTAATCAATAATAAATACCAAATAACTCCATACAAAATGGGCAGGATGATAAACAAGCTTGTATAAGTGAAATGCAAATGGTTCCTCACATAATTCAATAAAACTCCAAGATAACTTGCCATTTAACTTAAAAAAAGAAATAGGATATTGCATACTTGGTAACTGGCTTCTCATCCTCTGCTTGGGCCCTGACCTAGTGTTATCTTCTGAGTAGGAAGATAAGAATGTGGGTGAATCAGGGAGATGGAGATGAGAAGGCTAGGTCTTCCAATTTCCAGAATTTTTCGATCCCAACTTTTCCAGATCAGACTGATTAGAGCCATTAACCTTTCAATAATGTAACTGACATTCTATGTTATTGAATTTTTTGAATCTCTCTTATCATGTTTTGGTGTTATGTTGCTGACGACAACATCATCATCATCTTAGTAAAAGCTGGGCACATTTTCACATATTAACTCAGAACAATCCCACAAGGTCCGTCTGATTATTATTCTTATTTTGCCAATGAGCCACTAAATGGTGACAAGCCCAAGTTCACACAAAAGACTCAGGATTCAAACCCAAATTATCTGGCTCCAACATCCATACATTATTATTATATCTGGCTCTGAACCATATGTTATTATTGCCTCTAAACATATGACATACAAAAAGATGTTCGGTGTTGCCAGTAGTCATGGAAAGGCAAATTTACAACATAGCATTTCAGAGTATATGCAGAGTGGCAAACGTTAGAAGTTTGACAATGATGAGCTCTATGAAGATGTGGAGCAATGGCAACCTATGATCTTTTGGAGGGATTACAAATTGGTGTAAACCATTTCAGGGGCATTTGCTAGTATTTTACTTAAATGGAAGATGTGTGTTTTCTATGCTGCAGCAGTTTTACTTCTACAAATATATGGTAGAGAAAATATTTACCGAGGAGATAAGTAGAGAAACACTCATCTCAACCATGTTTGTAATAGTAAAAACTATATATATGATATATGTAAATGTCCATAAATGAAAAACTATATAAATTTGGTATAGACATAAAATGAAATACTATTCAGCAGCTGATGAGGATAAATTGGAACTGCCAACTTCATAAAAAAATAAATCCTGGGACACCTGGGTGGCTCAGTCGGTTAAGCATCTGCCTTCGGCTCAGGTCATGATCCCAGGGTCCTGGGATCGAGTCCCGCATCGGGCTCCCTGCTCCGCGGGGAGCCTGCTTCTCCCTCTGCCTCTGTCTCTCTCTCTCTCTCATGAATAAATAAATAAAATCTTAAAAAAATATATAAAAATAAATAAATAAATCCTAAACAATTGTACCATATTAAAATGTTAAAAAATGATGCAGTTGGCTACCATTTATATAAAGTTAAACAACATGAAAAAATAGCATATATCTTTTTCAATGATACATGAATGTATAGTAAAGTACATAATCATGAATGCAGATGATATACACTAAATTCCAAGGCATGGTTGCCTCGGAGAGAAAGGGATAAGGCAAGGCACACAGGACTGTATCTGTAATACAGTCCTGGCTTTAAAAAAAAAAATAGCTAAGGCAAATATGCTAACATTTAATAAAACTGGATGGCAGGTACGTGGTGGTAAGCTAGTTTGTATACTTATCTCTACATTTAAAGTATCTAATAAAAATATAAAAACAAATAAAATATGGCATAACAGAACATTTCAAAAATAAATTAAAAAAGAGGTGATTTACACATATTTCATCAAAGTCCTTCTTTGAGAAATGCATTGCTTTACAGTAGCATCTGTTGCTCTGAGTCTAGGTCCTTAACTTTGATGGGTCCTGCTTCCCTTTAGAGACTTAACAAAATAAATGTTTCTACTACAGTGATAACATTACAGTTTTATATAGAACGACAAGGTAAGAGGAATCCCAAGACACATAGTTTGATTAACAGGATAATAATATTAGTGACAAAATGTTTATGAAAAAATCAGCAACATATTTGTCCTCACCTGGCAAAATAAGCCACAGGACAGATCACGACAGGTGAAATATGAAAAATATATTTTCACCACCTTTTTATAGAGCTTTGGTAGTTTCTCTTTCAAATAGAAGAGAAAACATTCAGGGTTAATGATTCTGAATCAGGTTGGTAACTGTCAAGTTATGATTAATATCTCTGGAATATCAAAAGGTAAAACCTTAGGGACAAAAAAAAAAGTCACTGACCCATTACTCTGCATTCCTATCCCATCACTTAAATTTCCAGGATAACCAGCACACCTGGGTGACTCAGTTGGTTAAGCAACTGCCTTCAGCTCAGGTCATGATCCTGGAGTCCTGGGATCGAGTCCCACATCAGGCTCCCTGCTCAGGGGGAGTCTGTTTCTCCCTCTGACCCTCCCTCCTCTCATGCTCTCTCTCTCTCATTTACTCTCTCAAATAAATAAATAAATAAATAAAGGATAACCAGTGATCCAGTTACAAATTCTGAGATTCAGGTATAGAGAAGACCAGATGAAGACACGTAACACATAAGAAACTTTGTCTCATGAAGAGAATTCAAGATTTCAGAAAAACTCTTTTTTATCATTGTATTTCTTACCATTGAAGTATCCCCTTTCTCTTTGTAGCTTATTCAAATTGTATGTCTTTTTATTCATGTGCAGACATAGTAACACCACACTTAACCAGAGTCATTAAAGTGGCAGTCTATATAAGACACGTAGCCAGAGCAAGAATATACATAAGAGGCCCAGGAACTACCAATATACAAAGCATGGAGGAGGGGGGAGAGGAAAGATGGCGGAGGAGTAGGGGACCCTATTTCAACTGGTCCCTGGAATTGAGCTGGATATCTACCAGACCACTCTGAGCACCCACGAAACCAGCCTGAGATGTAAGAAGATCTGGATCTCTACAAAGAGAATATCGCAGGCGGTTGGTTTTGAGGTACGAAGCGGGGAGCCCTGATTCCGCGGGCAGATATCGGAGGATAAACGGCAGCAGGAGGGTGACTGGCTGTGGGGATCCTACACCACCAGTGAGTGACAGCCTCGCGCGCTGGGGACGGGCACAGACTCACAGACCTGTAGCTGCGGGGAAAGGACTTTAGGGCAGCCCCCGGGGTGGAAACCTGGAGTGGCAGGGTCTTGTGCACACAAACTGGGAGCGGTTGGCAGTTTTAGAAGCAGAAAGGCCAGAGACGTGCCCCGACCTGGAGGCAGGACTGGGAGTGCTGCGGAGGGGCGCACAACCCAGGACGCTGCAGTTTATAGCAGCACGGACAGAAACGGAGATGGTGTGGCCTGGACAGCTCACTGAAGAACAGACTGCGGTCTCTCTGCTCTGAGGCAGAGGGTTGGAAACGGTCTCTTCTGCTCTGACTCGCGGAAGAGACGCGGAAAGCCTCCAGGGAAAGGCGCCAGAGAACAAAAGCCCCAAAGACTGATTCCCGCTGAGCCCATCCCCCGCCACAGGGGCGCAGGGCAACTCCGCCCAAACAGGGTTGCCTGAGTAACAGTGCGGCAGGCCCCTCCCACAGAAGACAGGCTGGGAAAACAAGAGGCCAGCAACCCTAAGGTCCCAAGAAAACAGGTGCATCTTGCTTGGGTTCTGGTCAATAATTTGGACTCTATACATTCCCTCAAACACCCATCAACATAATGACTAGGAGGAGGAGCCCCCAAAATAGAAAAGACTCAGAGATTATGATTTATGCTGCAGATTTACAAATGGATGCAGATATAACCAAGATGTCGGAGATGGAATTCAGGCTAGCAATTGTGAAGACAATGGCTAGAATGGAGAAATCGATTAATGGCAACATAGAGTCTCTAAGGACAGAAATGAAAGCTGAATTGGCAGAACTTAAAAATGCTGTCAATGAGATCCAATCCAATCTAGGTAATCTAACAGCTAGGGTAACTGAGGCAGAAGAACGAATAAGGGACCTAGAAGACAATATAATAGATAAAAAGGGAAAAGAGGAGGCCAGGGAAAAAAAACTCAGAATCCCATGAAAATAGAATCAGAGAAATAAGTGACACCATGAAGCGTTCCAATGTCAGAATAATTGGAATCCCAGAGGGAATGGAGAGAGAGAGAGAGGACTAGAAAATGTATTTGAGCAAATTGTAGCTGAGAACTTCCCTAATCTGGGGAATGAAACAAACATTCGCGTCCTAGAGGCAGAGAGGACCCCTCCCAAGATCAAGGAAAACAGGCCAACACCCTGGCATGTAATAGTAAAACTTGCAAATCTTAGAACCAAGGAAACCATCTTAAGGGCAGTTAGAGGGAAGAGATTCCTTACGTACAGAGGGAGGAACATCAGAATAACGTCAGACCTATCCACAGAGACCTGGCAAGCCAGAAAGGGCTGGCAAGACATATTCAGGGTACTAAATGAGAAGAACATGCAGCCAAGAATACTTTATCCAGCAAGGCTTTCATTTAGAATACATGGAGAGATGCAGAGCTTCCACGACCGGCAGAAACTGAAAGAATATGTGACCACTAAGCCAGCCCTGCAAGAAATATTAAGGGGGGTTCTATAAAAGGAGAAAGACCCCAAGAGTGATATACAACAGCAATTTACAGGGACAATCTATAAAAACAACATCTTCACAGGCAACATGATGACAATTAATTCATATATTTAAATAATCACTCTCAATATGAATGGCCTAAATGCTCCCATAAAATGGCACAGGGTTGCAGATTGGATAAAAAGACAGGACCCATCCATATGCTGCCTACAAGAGACTCATTTTGAACCTAAAGATACATCCAGACTGAAAGTGAAGGGATGGAGATCCATATTCCATGCCAGTGGACCTCAGAAGAAAGCTGGGGTAGCAATTCTTATATCAGACAAATTAGACTTTAAACTAAAGTCTGTAATTAGAGACACAGAAGGACACTATATCATTCTTAAAGGGTCTATCCAACAAAAAGATCTAACAATTGTAAATATCTATGCCCCCAACATGGGAGCAGCCATATACATAAGCCAACTGTTAACCAAAATAAAGAGTCATATTGATAACAATACATTAATTGTAGGAGACCTCAATACTCCACTCTCAGCAATGGACAGATCATCTAAGCAGAAAATCAACAAGGAAACAAGAGCTTTGAATGATACATTGGACCAGATGGACCTCATAGATATTTACAGAACATTCCACCCTAAAACAACACAATACTCATTCTTCTCGAGCGCACATGGAACTTTCTCCAGAATAGACCACATACTGGGTGACAAATCAGGTCTCAACCGATACCAAAAGACTGAGATTATTCCCTGCATATTCTCAGACCACAATGCTCTAAAACTGGAACTCAATCACAAGAAAAAATTTGGCAGAAATTCAAACACTTGGAAGCTAAAGACCACTCTGCTTAAGAATGTTTGGGTCAAACAGGAAATCAAAGAAGAACTTAAACAATTCATGGAAATCAATGAGAACGAAAACACATAGGTCCAAAACTTATGGGATACTGCAAAGGCGGTCCTAAGGGGGAAATACATAGCCAGCCAAGCTTCATTCAAAAAAATAGAAAAATCCCGAATTCACCAACTAACTCTACACCTTAAAGAACTAGGGAAAAAGCAACAAATGATACCTAAGCCACACATTAGAAGAGAAATAATTAAAATTAAAGCAGAGATCAATGAATTAGAAGCCAGAAACACAGTAGATCAGATCAACGAAACTAGAAGTTGGTTCTTTGAAAGAATTAATAAGATCGATAAACCACTGGCCAGACTTATCCAAAAGAAAAGAGAAAGGACCCAAATTAATAAAATTATGAATGAAAGGGGAGAGATCATGACTAACACCAAGGAAATAGAAACAATTATTAGAAATTATTATCAACAACTATATGCCAATAAACTGAGCAATCTGGATGAAATGGAGGCCTTCCTGGAAACTGAAACAGGAAGAAATTGACAACCTGAATAGGCCAATAACCAGTAACAAGATTGAAGAAGTGATCAAAAACATCCCAAAAAACAAGAGTCCAGGGCCTGACGGATTCCCTGGGGAATTCTACCAAACATTCAAAGAAGAAATAATACCTATTCTCCTGAAGCTGTTTCAAAAAATAGAAACAGAAGGAAAACTTCCAAACTCATTCTATGAGGCCAGCATTACCTTAATCCCCAAACCAGGCAAAGACCCCATCAAAAAGGAGAATTTCAGACCGATATCCCTGATGAATATGGATTCCAAAATCCTCAACAAAATCCTAGCTAATAGGATCCAGCAATACATTAAAAGTACCATCCACCACGACCAAGTGGGATTTATCCCCGGGATGCAAGGGTGGTTCAACATTCGCAAATCAATCAATGTGATAGAACACATTAATAAGGGGAGGGAGAAGAACCATATGGTTCTCTCAATTGATGCAGAAAAAGCATTTGACAAAATACAACATCCTTTCCTGATTAAAACTCTCCAGAGTATAGGGATAGAGGGAACATTCCTCAAGTTCATAAAATCCATCTATGAAAAACCCACAGCAAACATCATCCTCAATGGGGAAAAGCTGAGAGTCTTTTCCTTAAGATCAGGAACACGTCAAGGATGCCCACTCTCACCACTATTGTTCAATACAGTACTAGAAGTCCTAGCAACAGCAATCAGACAACAAAAAGAAATAAAACGTATTCAAATTGGCAAAGAAGAAGTCAAACTCTCTCTTTTCACAGACAACATGATACTTTATGTGGAAAACCCAAAAGACTCCACCCCTAAATTACTAGAACTCATACAGCAATTCAGTAATGTGGCAGGATACAATATCAATGCACAGAAATCAGATGCTTTCTTATACACTAACAACCCAACTGTAGAAAGAGAAATTAGAGAAACGATTCCATTTACAACAGCACCAAAAACCATAAGATACCTCAGAATAAACCTAACCAAAGAGGTAAAGGATTTATACTCTAGGAACTACAAAACACTCATGAAAGAAATTGAAGAAGACACAAAAAGATGGAAAAATATTCCATGCTCATGGATCGGAAGAATAAACATTGTTAAAATGTCTATGCTACCCAGAGCAATCTATACCTTCAATGCCAGCCCAATCAAAATTCCAATGACATTTTTCAAAGTGCTGGAACAAACAATCCTAAAATTTGTATGGAATCAGAAAAGACCCCGAATCGCCAAGGAAATATTGGAAAAGAAAAAGCTGGGGGCATCACGTTGCCCGATTTCAAGCTATATTACAAAGCTGTGATCACCAAGACAGCATGGTACTGGCACAAATACAGACATACAGATCAATGGAACAGAATAGAGAACCCAGATATGGACCCACAATTCTATGGTCAAATAATCTTTGACAAAGCAGGAAAAAACATGCAATGGAAAAAAGACAGTCTCTTCAATAAATGGTGCTGGGAAAATTGGACAGCCACATGCAGAAGAATGAAACTCGACCATTCTCTAACACCATTCACAAAGATAAACTCAAAGTGGATGAAAGATCTCAATGTGAGACAGGAATCCATCAAAATCCTAGAGGAGAACATAGGCAGTAACCTCTTTGACATCGGCCACAGCAACTTCTTTCAAGATACATCTCCAAAAGCTAGTGAAACAAAAGCAAAAATGAACTTTTGGGACTTCATCAAGATAAAAAGCTTCTGCACAGCAAAGGAAACAGTCAACAAAACAAAGAGGCAACCCACAGAATGGGAGAAGATATTTGCAAATGATACTACAGATAAAGGGCTGGTATCCAAGATCTATAAAGAACTTCTCAAACTCAACACCCAAAAAACAAATAATCAAGTCAAAAAGTGGGCAGAAGATATGAAAAGATACTTCTCCGAAGAAGACATACAAATGGCTAACAGACACATGAAAAAATGTTCATCATCATTAGCCATCAGGGAAATTCAAATCAAAACCACACTGAGATACTACTTTACACCAGTTAGAATGGCAAAAATGGACAGGGAAAGAAACAACAAATGTTGGAGAGGTTGTGGAGAAAGGGGAACCCTCTTACACTGTTGGTGGGAATGCAAGTTGGTACAGCCACTTTGGAAAACGGTGTGGAGGTTCCTCAAAAATTTAAAAATAGAGCTACCCTATTACCCAGCAATTGCACTACTGGGTATTTACCTCAAAGACACAGATGTAATGAAAAGAAGGGCCATGTACACCCCAATGTTCATAGCAGCAATGTCTGCAATAGCCAAACTGTGGAAAGAGCCGAGATGCCGTTCAACAGATGAATGGATAAAGAAGATGTGGTCCATATATACAATGGAATATTACTCAGCCATCAGAAAGGATGAATACTCAACTTTTACATCAACATGGATGGGACTGGAGGAGATTATGCTAAGTGAAATAAGTCAATCAGAGAAAGGCAATTATCATATGGTTTCACTTATTTGTGGAACATAAGGAAGAGCATGGAGGACACTAGAAGAAGGAAGGGAAAAATGAGGGGGGGGAATTGGAGGGAGAGATGAACCATGAGAGACTATGGACTCTGAGAAACAAACAGGGTTTTAGAGGGGAGGGGGGAGGGGGGATTGGTTAGCCCAGTGATGGGTATTAAGGAGGGCATGTACCTCATGGAGCACTGGGTGTTATACGAAAACAATGGATCGTGGATCACCACATCAAAAACTAATGATGTATTGTATGGTGACTAACATAACATAATAAAATTTTTTAAAAATGTGATAAGTGTACATACAAATATATAAATAAATGTATTTCTCTATATTTTTTAAATGAATAAAACTAAGAAAAATTCTAAAAAAACAAAGCATGGAGGAAAAAAATCAATCATTTAGTCTTATCTTACATAAATTGCTAAAAAAATTTAGTCATATGATATCCTAGACTGATACAACATGGAAGTTGATTTAAAAGGCATAGATACATCATCTGGAGGTATCAGAAAAGGAAGATATTGGGAAAAATAACAATTTGTCACAGAAATTTCATAAAACCTAAATCTAAAGTCACTTATATAATGCAAGCAAAGATCTATCATATTTGAAGAACACACAAGAATGCTACACTATTTCTAGTCCATCCATAGTCATGGCCCCGGATTTTCAAGAAAAAAAGGTAATGTTTATTCAGTATACATTGATTAAGAAGCACAGGGAAGTGAATTTTAAGCTTCTGATTCTAAAATTCATCTGGAAAAATAAATACATAAGAATGTTATAAAAACTAAAGTAATGAGGGAATTTGTCCTATCAGTAATAAAACACTGTGTAATGAAATAATAATTAAAAGAGTGAGACAATGTCACAACAACAGACAGGTGAACTAATGGAATAGAACCTTCTCTAAACAGAGAGTAGGAAATAGAAGTTAATGATCTTTGATAAGAGTAGCATCAGCAATCAATAAGTAATTATCTAATAAACTGGACTACAACACTTGTTCAACTACTTGGAATACTGGCTATTTAAGAGGATTTATATTCTTACTTCAAACCATATATTAAATAAATTTCCAACAGGAAGAATTAAAAAAAAAAACTTTTAAAAAGGTACCTATTTATTTAATGGAGCAAGGAGAAAAATGACTAAAAAAAGATTTTTTTCAAAATGTAAATACCTTTATTTTTATAAAAGTAGTATGTGGGACATTCAGAAATCTTAAAATGCATGAAAAAATAAATAAGATTGATTTTCCTCACCATCCAGGGAACGTTTTATTACATTTTTTAGTAATTTCTTTATTTTCTAAAAAAGAAAAGCTTTTCTTTTTTATTATTACATAAATAGGATCACAGTTACTTTGTAATTTAAAATTTTTGATTTCTGTATCAAGCAGATCTTTCCATGTCAATAGATATCGATGTACACTGTCATCATCATTATTGTCAATGGTTAGAATATATCTTACTCCATTAGAAGGAGCATTTTGGAATTAAAAACAAACACAAGCACAAACTTTCCTCTTTACATGCTTTCAAAAGCTGATCTTGGAAGTCTTTATTTTTTTCTCCTTCTTCTACTTTTAATAGTGTAAAAATTCCTTAGGTTATTGGGTGACTCTGGATCAATAGGGTCGCTCAAATGCTAAAAAGTGTTGGAAAGTCAAGCAGATTTTTATAATTCCAAATATTACATCTACACATTTGTTTTACCTTCTTTGAAAGCTACTCAGGTTGGATTTTCTAAATGCTTATTCATCATTGGTATTTCTTCTTTTCTAAGTTATCCCTTCACGTTCTTTGATCAAGTTCCTTCTTGGAAAATTTTTTTTCATTTCTAAGAGATCTTTTCTATAATATTTACAAAATGGATAGTTTCCATATATGTTATAAATCATTTTCCCTGCTTGTCATTTGTATTTTATCTTTGTTAATTTTTTGCTGGGTAGAAGGTTTCAAATTAGTCCCATTTGTCAATATTTACCCTAATGGTTTCTACCTTTATTGCCATGCTTAGATCATCTTTCCACTTAAACACTTTCCCATGCTGTTATGTTTTGTTTGATTTCTTAAAAAATATTTGAAGCCTTAGTCTGCTTGAAATTTATTTTGATATGAGGTATGAAAGAATTCTAACAATGCTTGCCTCAAAATTTGGGCATTTGTCCCCAGTGAATTAAATACCTTGAACATATGCCAAATTCTTACATCTACTTTGATCTGTTTTGGGGCTTACCATTCTGCCACCAATTAATTTTAAGTTGTCACTTGACTATCTTAAACTTTAAATCACTAAAATCATAAAAGTAAAAGGCAACAAATTAGAAAAATTATTGCAGTGAGTATGAGAGACAAATGGTTGATAACATTAATATGATAATCATACAAGTCAACAAAAAACTGCTGAAGATCCAGTGGAGGGCATGGAAGATGGAAAAAGACATGAGGGAAAAGTCATAAGAAAAGAAAAACATTAAAGAACAAAAAAACAAAAACGGTAAAGATTAAAAAGTGATTTCCACCTCTCCAGTAATCACACATTAGTTTAAGAAATGAGATAACCCTAAACTGTTCAATTAGTAAAGATGGTTTTATAAAATAATCATTTTTCAAAAGCCTCAGAAGAATCTGAGGAGAGAGACATGCTTACACTTCCCAGTAGGTACATAAATCGGTGGCTACACCACCACCAAGACAGAAGAAAGAGAAATTAAGGAATCGATCCCATTTACAATTGCACCCAAAACCATAAGTTACCTAGGAATAAATCTAACCAAAGAGGCAAAGGATCTGTACTCAGGAAACTATAAAATACTCATGAAAGAAATTGAGGAAGACACAAAGAAATGGAAAAACGTTCCATGCTCATGGATTGGAAGAACAAATATTGTGAAGATGTCAATGCTACCTAGAGCAATCTACACATTCAATGCAATCCCCATCAAAATACCATCCACTTTTTTCAAAGAAATGGAACAAATAATCCTAAAATTTGTATGGAACCAGAAAAGACCCCGCATAGCCAGAGGAATGTTGAAAAAGAAAAGCAAAGCGGCGGCATCACAATTCTGGACTTCCAGCTCTATTACAAAGCTGTCATCATCAAGACAGTATGGTACTGGCACAAAAACAGGCACATAGATCAATGGAACAGAATAGAGAGCCCAGAAATGGACCCTCAACTCTATGGTCAACTAATCTTTGACAAAGCAGGAAAGAATGTCCAATGGAAAAAAGACAGTGTCTTCAACAAATGGGAAAATTGGACAGCCACATGCAGAAGAATGAAACTAGACCATTTCCTTACACCACACACAAAAATAGACTCCAAATGGTTGAAAGACCTCAATGTGAGACAGGAGTCCATCAAAATCCTAAAGGAGAACACAGGCAGCAACCTCTTCGACCTTAGCCGCAGCAACTTCCTCCTAGAAACATCGCCAAAGGCAAGGGAAGCAAGGGCAAAAATGAACTATTGGGACTTCATCAAGATAAGAATCTTTTGCAAAGCAAAGAAAACAGTCAACAAAACCAAAAGACAACCGACAGAATGGGAGAAGATATTTGCAAATGACATATCAGATAAAGGGCTAGTATCCAAAATCTATAAAGAACTCATCAAACTCAACACCCAAAGAACAAATAATCCCATCAAGAAATGGGCAGAAGACATGAAAAGACATTTTTCCAAAGAAGACATCCAAATGGCCAACAGACACATGAAAAAGTGCTCAACATTGCTTGGCATCAGGGAAATCCAAATCAAAACCTCAATGAGATACCACCTCACACCAGTCAGAATGGCTAAAATTAACAAGTCAGGAAATGACAGATGTTGGCAGGGATGCGGAGAAAGGGGAACCCTCCTACACTGTTGGTGGGAATGCAAGCTGGTGCAGCCACTCTGGAAAACAGGATGGAGCTTCCTCAAAAAGTTGAAAATAGAGCTACCATATGATCCAGCAATTGCACTACTGGGTATTTACCCCAAAGATACAAAAGTAGGGATCCAAAAGGGTACGTGCACCCCGATGTTTATAGCAGCAATGTCCACAATAGGCAAACTGTGGAAAGAACCAAGATGTCCATCGACAGATGAATGGATAAAGATGTGGTATATACATACAATGGAATATTATGCAGCCATCAAAAGGAATGAGATCTTGCCGTTTGCAACAACGTGGATGGAACTGGAGGGTATTATGCTGAGCGAAATAAGTCAAACAGAGAAAGACATGTATCATATGACCTCACTAATATGAGGAATTCTTGATCTCAGGAAACAAACTGAGGGTTGCTGGAGTGGGGGCTTGGGGGGAAGGGATGGGGTGACTGGGTGATAGACACTGGGGAGGGTATGTGCTCTGGTAAGCGCTGTGAATTGTGCAAGACTGTTGAATCTCAGATCTGTACCTCTGAAACAAATAATGCAATATATGTTAAGAAAGAAAAAAAAAAAGAAGAAGAAGAAGAATGTAGCAGGAGGGGAAGAATGAAGGGGGGGAAATCGGGAGGGGTAGACGAACCATGAGAGACGATGGACTCTGAAAAACAAACTGAGGGTTCTGGAGCGGAGGGGGATGGGAGGATGGGTTAGCCTGGTGATGGGTATTGAGGAGGGCACATTCTGCATGGAGCACTGGGTGTTATGCACGAACAATGAATCATGGAACACTACATCTAAAACTAATGATGGAATGTATGGGGATTAACATAACAATAAAAAATTAAAAATAAATAAATAAATAAACAATTTGGCAATATCTAACAAGAGTCATAAAACAGTGCATATCCTTTGATTCAGCATTTTCCTTTAGATCTAGCCTAGAAAATAATCTGAAATGTAGTAAAAGATTTATGTACAAAGATATTCACCTTAGTTTTATTTATATGAAAAACAGAAACTAGGTAAAAGTCCAGTGACATTGCAAATATACAAATCATAGCATAACAATAGCATTAAATACTCTAGCTATTTAAAATAGTTCCCAAACTGTTTAATTGTATGTGAGAAGTCTTACAATATGATGTTTGTCAAACAAAAAGAAAGATTTTAAAAGTCTATATATGGTTGGATCCTAGTCCGTTAAAATTCACGTAGAAAAATAATTGAATGTAAACACATGTAACGACCATTTCTGTGAAGGGAGATTATGGGTGTTTGTTATTTTCTTCATTTCCTTATTTCCAAAATACTTTACAACATGTCTCTATTGTTTTTATCTAGCGAGATAGGAGTATAAATTTAAGAATGGCCGGTATTTTTAAGATGGGAAAACTATGAACAAACACATTTATGAGCTATAAGAAGCAACAAAGGGACAGCTTAACAGAAGGGAATGGATGCTACAAGGATCCTGGGAGGAAGAGGCATCCACAGAACAGGTAGAGTCTTATTTAGGAGGAATATCTTTCCTTTGGTACTTGTAAGTAAGAAGTACCCAATAAGGGCAAATACAGGTAGATTTATAAGCAGGGAATGGGAATGGAACATTCATGGAGTTCGCAAATGTTCCCTTTTACTATCTAAATCAAGCATGAGGCAAGCTCAGAAGCTGACACAAATGGGCTGAGGGTGGTTGGGGAATTTGAGAAGAATGATAAAGATTATGAAAGGAGAGTGGGAGAGGGAGCCAATTAAAAATAGTGAAAAGAACTGTCCTAGTATTTCTGCTTTCCTAAATACATACTGGGATCATGAAATCGCTTAATTCTGGGGAACAGTGCAGTTACTATCTTGTTCATCAAAGAACAATTCTATTAACATATCTATGCCATATCTTGATCGATCACTTGATTCAGACTTTTTTATTCATGTGACCATTCAAGCCCTTAAGCAGGTCACTTTTAAAGCCCTCAACATTTGCAAATGCAGCAGGCAATTCACAGTCCTCATGTTATTTTCCACTTTACTACTGTTTGACACATTTAGGAATTCCTCATTCTTGAAAATTATAACTCATTTGCTTCTAGGACCTTGCTCTCCTTTGGTACTTCTCCTACTGTACTAGTTAACTTTACACAGAACTCCTTGGTGGGTGCCCCCTCATTTATGTGATTAGAACTGTTAAAGTGCTCCAAGGCTCAGTCTTTCTACCTCTTCCCGATACTCATTCATTCACGAGGTGATTTCATACAGGCTCTTGGCTTTAAATACCTTTTACACACTTACCACTTACACATATATTATATTACACACACACTACAGTCTGGCCATCTTAATTCTTCCCCCTGAACTCCAAACTCATATAGAACTGCCTACTCTATTTAAATGTCTTTCGAATTGTCCACAAGCAAATCTCAGACCACTCATCATCCCCAAATTACTTAGCTATTTAACTACATGAAAACTCTGCATTCAGCTAGTTTGTTCAGGCTCAAAACCTAGGAGTCATCCCTAATAGGTCCCCATTTCTTCTTGCCTCTTCTAGTAGAGCTACAAATCCTATCTACTCTATTCTCAAAATGCACCAGGATCTGATCATTTCTCCTCATTTTCATTCTAGTTCAAGCCATAATATCTCTCACCTGGAACATCTTAGTCCCCCAGGGGGCCTTATTCCTCATCTCTTATCCCCCACTGTCTGTTCTCCCCACAGCAACCAGAGGAATTCTATTAAAAAAAACAAGTCCAATCACATCACTCCTCTGCTCACAGCTCTACAATGACTTCCCATTTCACTTAGAGTAAAAGTCAAGTTCTTTATGAAAGCCCTAAAGCCCAAATGGTCTGCTGCCCTGCAATGTCTGACCTTGAGTCTTCCATGTTTCTCCCCGTCACTCAACATGCAAGCATCTTTCTCCTTTATGGTTTCAGGCCATTTGCCCTTGCTCTTCCTTCTATCTGGAGCACTCTTTCTCCAGATTTACCCAAGGGTCGCTCTACATCAGCCTCTATGAAGGAAGTCCTTCCCAGAGAGGCTTTCCAAGATTACCCTAGATAAAAAATTAGCAACTCATTCCTGATCACGCTTTATCTATTTCAATGTATTTTTCCATAGCACATATCCCCATCTATTATATGTATGTCTATTTGTCCATTTTTCCACCCAATTATAAGCCTCACAGCCAGATTCTTTTCTGTTTTGTTTACTCTGATAGACCTAGTACCTGGACATCTGCCTGTTATGTAGTAGGTGCTTAAAAATATCTGTTGAATGAGGAAGTGAATGAAATATTTTTCAGTACCAGCTACGTATGAGTCTACTGTACTGGGTGCTAGAATAGGAAATTAAGCAATTTGCTCTGATGATTTCTATGTAGCTCAGGGTTCTTAATCATAAATAATAGAAAACCAATCTGGTCTTTGTAAAAAAAGGAATTATTGGCATGGTCAATGGGGCTTTTCTGGTCTTACTGGGGAAGGAGGGAGGCAGAGAACAAAAGGATCTTCCTTCTGTTTAGGCTTCTATATAGGAGACCAACAATTTCTCTAAAGACTACACCAAATACGGGCTTCCCAAATAAAAGTTCAATGTTTGTCCTAGGCACATTTCCCCAAATTTTCTTATCCAACTAGCAAGACCAGGAAAGTGACCAAACAAAATATTTATCTAAATAAAATCCCACAATTTTTAAATATGCAATTTCAGAAATATTAATGGTATCCTTCTGGATATAATATAGGATACTCTAATTACCGTTCTTAGATTTCATTTCAATTTTTATAAGAAAGGCACCAATAGACCAGGTGCAACTTATGGAAGCTTTTTCCCCCTTTCTCTTCTTCATTAGCAACAAAATCCCAAAAGTATGATTTCCAGATTCTCTTGAAGAAACATGAACATACGATATGTCCCAGATGGTGCCTTCCAATCTTTTACTCACAAAAATGAAGCTTTTACTGTGAAGAACAGTGGGCATTTCCAACTCTGTTGAAAGCAGAACAATGACATATATCTATCCTTATACATTCACAAACAGAAAGCTCTCGGTTTCAAAAAGACAAGTTGATTACCCACCTTTTTATTTAGTCTTCTGTCGAAATACTCACTTTTATTACTACTCTGTTGCACATTACTTCTTAATTAGTAAATTATCATAATCAAGGGAAGCAAGTAATAAAACATAGCATAAAGTGACACAGAAAGAACATTTATCTGCAATATGGCAAAATAAAGCGTTGTTTCTTGAGTTTCATGATATATGCTTTGCCACCTTCTCATCTGACCCTGTTGACTCAACAAATATCTGTGAAAGGCAATTTTCTCATCTATTTATATAATCTTCTCCTCAACACTCGCTTTGGCATATGAAAGCAGAATAAGTTCATGAAGTTCTTTCTCTTAAACGACATGCAAATAATAAAAATGAGCCAGTATCAAAATCATCAATCTCATCCCAAAGGTAATCACATGAAATAATTGGTCTGACTCACCCACTTCCAAGTCAAAGATCAAAAGAAATGTATAAACCAAAGACAAAAAAGTCAGAAGTTGGTTACAAAACAGTGGGGAGAAAGAGCAAAAGTCTAACCCTGTATGTGTGGGTATTACTCTGTGTGTGTGTGTGTGTGTGCGTGTGCGTGTGGTGTGTGGTGTGGGTGTGTGGTGTGGGTTTGTGGGTGTGCACACATGTAACAGGTAGGAAGGACTAGAGTCTTTTCATTTTCTTGCATACTGTATAATGGGAATGTTCTCTTAAAAATTATGAAAGTAAAGACAGTTTCATCAAAATTTGCCATTCCTACATAAGGGCAGGTACCTCCAAATGTCTTAAACTCAATAAAAATTAAGTGTGAAAAATATTCTAAAATTATTTAGCAGCAGTAAATGTAGATTTCAGTTGATTTAAACATTACCACTTTATAAGTTGGCAGAATGCTATTTTTCTTCAAGTTTAAAATAACCTGATATAATGAACTAATGTTCCCTTCAATAAAAGACTCTTTAAGTCAGTATTATAATTGATTAATGTCTCTTGATTAAACACCAGTTTATTTTAAATTAGGCCTTAACAAATAAATAATTTCTGAATGGTTACGATTAAATCCTTTGCTGGCATGTTAGTGTTAGATATAAAACATAAAATATACCCTGGCCAGAAATCTTTCAACTTTTAAAACTAAGCACCATGAAGCACTGCTCCATATGTTAGATTATAACTGTATTTTGATTCACATAACATACTTCAGGTCAGTTCACTCTGCTTTGCTCTCCAGAGCTGACTGGGAGGGGAAGTACCACATACAGGTCAATGGAAAAGATAAAAACGCTCTCATCTTCAATGCTGGCTTTAGGGCTCATCGAGTTTTATAAACTCCAAGATAAACCTGGAAGAACATCAAACTCATCCAGGGGAGCTGCACTTCCCCAAAGTTCCAGCTCCAAAAGCCTCTTCATCAGATCGAAAGTAGCAAAGGCTACTAGAAGGCTTCTAGAACTCAGCTAATATTTCAGAGTGTTTTCTGCCAGCATCTCAGAGACATGTGTGCATAAATATATGCACACTTGTAAACACACACACACAAATAAAAATTTGCTCCACCATCTAACATCACCCTGCTTTATTTTCTAAATCAAATAAAATCTGTCGGCCAACAGTATTTGTTATTCATACTCCCTCCCACCCTGGTCTTAGAAGAGTGCCAAGGAATTCAGCAAACTTGAGGACAGGCTGTGGCTTTCAGTCTGTCATGGTCACCACTGAGATTCTGGGGTCTAAAACCCAAGGACAGCTTAAAGGTAGGGGCCCCACTTCTCCCTCCACATCAGTGGCAGACCCTGGAATCTTTATGTGCCTAGAAAGCCCAGGTCTCCCTTGTTTGTGGCCCCACCTCCTCCTCAGTCATTTCATCCGTCCGTCGCACACAGGTCCGATCACCTCCAAGATCCCCCGTGGGAGTGGGGGTGGGCCCCTGCCACTCTACTCTGTGTTTCTTTACCCGCAGCTCTACATGGGATCCTTCTGCCTCTCTCAAGTCTTGAAACCATATTTCCTTTTGGGCAGTCCAATTTAAGGTTCCCCCTGAGAAGAAAACCCCATTTTTAGTTTTCCCCTTGGGAGAGAGGAGTGAGATGCTCAGGCTCTTAAAAAATAATCTTGGCCTCTTCATCCTGGGAGGAATGAGGAATAGGTACACTTGAGTGAACAGCCACCACAATTGCTGACATTCTATTAATACACCATTTTGCTTGAGTTTACAGACTTTCTGGACACTCTGTGGTATATGGATAGTACTTTTTTCAGATTAATAATTAGACAGATTGCTTCAGGTCCTTACCCTGGAAAGGCATCTAGAGGTCAAAGAAAAATGTACTGGGAATGTTTTTTGATAATGCAACTAGCATACTGTTGAAAGTGAGTTTATCTTATGTTTCCAGACTTTCCAAATGCCCTGGGAGTGTGTACATATGTATACACAGGTGAATGTGTGTGAGGGTATCCGTGTGTGTGTAGGTATGTTTGTATCAATCCAAATGTCCCACTGATGTGTTTTCCTGAGCTTTAAGAGCTTTTTTTTTTGTAAATAAAAGCTTAATACTTTTCTATAATAATTACTGAAAAATTCTCTTTTCTAGTTTTACTAGGCAGCTTTGTTTTTTTTTTTTTTTTAAGATTTTATTTATTTATTTGACAGAGAGAGAGACAGCGAGAGCAGGAACACAAGCAGGGGGAGTGGGAGAGGGAGAAGCAGGCTTCCCGCTGAGCAGGGAGCCTGATGTGGGACTCGATCCCAGGGTCCTGGGATCATGACCTGAGCTGAAGGCAGACGCTTAACGACTGAGCCACCCAGGCGCCCGGCAGCTTTGGTTTTACTAATGGGAATTAACATGCAGATTTCATCAAGATTTTTAAGTATATCTACATGAAGCTACACAAAGTACTGGCATAGTTTTTAATTTCTTTTGACTGTGGCCATAGTCCTTTTCTCATTCTTAAATGTGTTTGTGTTTTTGTCTCTTTTTTTATTCCATTTACCAAATGTTTATTTTATTGTTTCATTTTAAACTAATCTTAGATTCATCATTCATCAATTCTATTGTTTGTCCATTTTCTAACATTAAATTCTGTGTTTTGTTCCTATTATTAATTTATTCTTATTGTTTAAGTTCATTGTTGTTATTCTGTTTCAGGACTCTTTTCCCTCCCAAATATCTAGAGTTGAATGTTTCACTAATTTATTTTCAAATTTTATTTTTAAGCAACAAGAAATCTTGGGGTTATAAATATATCTATAAATACGTTTTTGACTGCAAAGCATAACTTTGAGATGCAATTTTCTTCTTTTATTACTTTCTTAAAAGTCCACAGTTGTATTATTATTATTTTTTCTTTGATCTGGGGGGAATGTTTCCTTTTTCCTGTAAATATTCTAAGTCTAAAAAAAGAGATTTGTGAATGGGGGGTGTCCACCTGAGATATTAAAACCCTAATAATATTATTAGCTATTGCTAAATCTCAACTTACTACTCTGTGCCTCTTTTCTCTATTTCAATCTTAGAAACAACTGCCAAATTTCCTATTTGTTTCACCAATCCAACCTATCAAAACTAATAAGAGATTTCAAATGGAACTTTTTGCAAAAGTTTTCTACAAAACATTTGTTTTTCTTTTTTATATTCAAAGTACTTATTGAAGGAGAGGCTGTTAATCTTTTCAGTTGCTTGGCTCTGCAACTGGTAAGTGAACACAAACACCCTGTTGTCAGAGTGCGGCTCCTTCTCTCTCCTTCTCGCACTCGCTCCTTCTCTTTCCACCTAGCTATACCACTTTTTAAGTAGTAATCACAAACTGAGTCATTTGGGGGCAATTAAGAAAATCCTCATGATTTAAATTCTTTAAAACCATTTAATATCAGAACTGCTCATGTTAATCATTTAAAATATCCTGTTAGACATTTGGGTTTCCTCCAACAAAGGAAGAATAGGAAATTCAGGGGATTGGGATCAAGGTAGAAGCTGCTGAGAAAGTAAGTAAAACCTCCAACACTCAGTCATTTTTACATTTTATACTTCTTGGTTTAAAAACCACACGTGGAACTAAAAACAAACCCTTGTTAAATGACTTCCACTTTTTGTAAGAATGCTTCACAGTTTCACATGCAACTCTTCAGACCTCTGACAGAGATCAAACTAAGAGACAAGTTTAAGATGTCATTCCTTATCTAGCCATTTTCCTCAGACATACTTTACCCAAGACAGACTAAATGACAACCTGCTCCCCCCTCTTGGTATGAACCAGATAAACTAGCGTTCCCAGTTCAGCCTTGACTATAGTTCTTGCAGAATATGATTAATGATATATTCCAAGCAGAGGTCCCCTAGGAAAACATCTTCTCTTAGTTCTTATTACCCTAATGAGATGGTATAGTTCATAGTTCATTAATCTGACTGGAGTAACAAAATAGGCTGCAAGAAAAAAAAAATGCCTCTATCTTGTCCTAAGAGACAAAACTGAGATAATTAATGAGTAATAAAATATACTTGAAATTCACCCTGTTCTGCTACATAACACAAGGTTTCCTATTAAAAAAAAAAAAAAGTAACAGCAACACACACACATTGTGGTCACCTCCAAAGAAGCCTACAGAATTCTTATTAAGTAATTAAATTCTAGATTTTTCATGAAAGAAAATCTACACAATAGATTTCTAAACTACATGTTGTACTGAGGTAATGAGTTAAGTAAAAGTCTACTAAACAGTGATTTATGAAGGACAGTGGGAACAAGTGAGTTAATAGGATTTTGTCTTTCTTCTCCAGGTCTCTTATGCCTCTTCATCAAAGGGGATTGCCAGTCACTCCTATGAAGCATACATTTTCCAAGTGTGAGTCCATTCCACAGTTTAGAGTTATTAAACTAATGGAGCTTAGTACATCACTTTATTCAAAACTAGCTTTGAACTAAAGGCAATAGACTAAATGTAAAATCAATTTTTTTTTTAGTAAAGTACTTTAAAGTTCAAAAATAGCATAAAGGTAATAATGATGAAAATTTTAATATTCTGTCTGACTCAGCGTAACCCTAATTAGCAGCTGCAGCAACATAAACCCTAGTGGTCAAGAAGGTTTGGTTGAGTCCTGCACTCATGGAAGGTGCCATTCCTAAGCCATAAAGGACATTTGAGTTCTGAATGTTATCTCCATAGACTGACTCTAACTTCCCTAGATTTTTGAACTTTATTTTTTTTAAAGATTTTATTTATGTCAGAGCGAGAGAGAGATCACAAGCAGGGGGTGCAGAGAGAGAGGGAGAAGCAGGCTCCCCGCTGAGCAGGTACCCTGATGTGGGGCTCCATCCCAGGACCCTGGGCTCATGACCTGAGCCGAAGGCAGACGCTTAACCGACTGAGCCACCCAGGTGTCCTGATTTTTGGAACTTTAATCTGTACCTGAGGCTAGCAACTGAATACCATTTACCTACCAAGATAAGACAGAATAAACCCAGACCTCTCTCCCAGAACTCAAAGTCCAAAGATCCCAGATCATCAAGCCTTAAAAAATTAAGTCATTTGAATATTTTTCCATTTTTTTGGAATTATTTTCTTGCACACAAAAATGAACACATCAAAATGGAAACTCTAGGCTTGGCGGGAATAAGCCACCAATTACATATAGGACATGATACCAGACTCATACTTTTTGTAAAAATTTGTTGAAAAAAAAGGTTCTTAAGATATTAAAGTTCTGTTAGTGATTATACAACTTGGAGGTTGTAAGGGGAAAAAAGCAGGTTTTGGCCTATATAAGGAAAACTACAGATGGGTTCTCTCCATTTGAGAAGGAAATTTTTAAAAACAATACAAATATCTAGTATTCAAGAGCTCAGAATTCATAATGAAACAAAAGATAACTTTATACTGGTCATGAAGGATTGGCTGAAGAAATATTCCAATTTACTAACCTTGATTCTATAAGGGAGATAAAGTAGTTGAGGTAACGAGAGTGAGACCTAGTCTTCTGCCTGGATCTTGTCCCCACACATCAATTCTTCAGTTACCATAAAATACTGAGTACAAGTGCTGTGTTCAGCTACATAGCTGCACTGTGAGTCTCACAAACAGGTGAATTTTAATTATGGATAAAAAGATGAAGATGCGGACGCCTGGGTGGCTCAGTCGGTTAAGCGACTGCCTTCAGCTCAGGTCATGATCCTGGAGTCCCGGGATCGAGTCCCACATCGGGCTCCCTGCTCAGCACGGAGTCTGCTTCTCCCTCTGACCCTCTTCCCTCTCATGCTCTCTCTCTCATTCTCTTTCTCAAATAAATAAATAAAATCTTTTTTAAAAAAGGTTTTTTTGGGTGCCTGGGTGGCTCAGTCAGTTAAGCGACTGCCTTCGGCTCAGGTCATGATCCTGGAGTCCCAGGATCGAGTCCCACATCGGGCTCCCTGCTCAGCACGGAGTCTGCTTCTCCCTCTGACCCTCCTCCCTCTCATGCTCTCTGTCTCTCATTCTCTCTCTCTCAAATAAATAAAAAATTAAAAAAAAAAAAGATGAAGATGCTTGCTATGACTAGGCAAGTTTAATTTTTCTATTTTTTTTAAAGATTTATTTATTTGAGAGTGCATGAGTAGGGGGAGCGGCAGAGGGAGAGAAAGAATCCTCAAGCAGACTACCTGCTGACCGTGGAACCCCACTCAGGGCTCAATCCCAGGACCCTGAGATCATGACCTGAGCCAAAGTCGAATGCTTAACTGATGACTGAGCCACCCAGGCGCCCCTGTCAAGTTTACTTTTATATCCAGCTCTCCCTTCCAGGACACCCAAGGCCACAAAGCTGCTTTAATTTTTAACAACTTCTTAGCTTTCTCACTATCAAGTGAGTCTGAAACATTTTCCTAGCATTCCCTTCTCTTTGTTCCCATTGTTTCTCTTTGTACAGAAGCAGCCTGACTTGGATAGTTTTTCTTGCATTTTTACTGTTCATCCTGTCTCTACCTCCCTAATCCAACACCCAGACTTGAAGACTTTCCTGTACCAATTATAGAAAGAGCATGCCATTCCTCTTCTCAAATAATGTTTCTCAAATCAAAATGGTTTGCAATTATTTTTAAATCATGTATTAGTTAGGAAGTCTTTGATTGCAAGTAACTAAAACTGCAACTCAAAGCCCTGAGCAATAAAAGTTAGTAATAAAAGCTACTGCAATAAAAGTTTTTTTTTTGTTTTTTTTTTAAGTGAGGAAAGTTATTGGTCCACATAACCAAAAACTCCAGGGACAGGGCTTGGCTTGATCCAGCAGCTAAACAATGCCACCAAGACTATCTTTATACCAAACCTCTGACCTTTGGTGTCATATGCACCCAAAGACTTGTTTTGATCTTCAGATGATCTGTAGAACATCCTAAAGCTACAATTGCTTTCAGTAGGAAAGTCATAGTCTGTTTCCCCAGTAGTTCAATTAAAACTCCAGTATCCAGTGTCGCTGTACACATCTGTTCCTCATGGCCATCCCTAAAAAAGTCATTGTGGCTAAGGGGATGGGAAACACGGATTGCTTAAACCAATCAGGGCCCTTTGGAGCAGAAGGAGAGGTCTGTGTTGTCCAGACTTCATGGTTAGGACATTTGGGGCACTGTATTTGGAAGAGAGAAGGGATGTTTGAGAGTCAACCAGCAAATGCTGACTATAAAACTAAATCCATGACATTTATCAGGTTTTAATTCTTCCGTACAGTCTATTCCTTGCAATGTCTCACACAGAATAGCATAACATTTTCTATACAGCAGGTGCAATATGAATAATGACATTAGCAGAATACAAACATATAGAGGACAAATGCTGAATGCATGCTTGCTATACAAACTCAATATATTTGAGAATCACAAGATGAAAAGAAAATAAAATTTGGAAATCAGATTTAAACAAACCTGTCATTTAAAAAACTCATTGTGACCAGAGACCCATGTTTTGCTTTTTTCTTGTTTTTTCATTCCTAAAGCACCACACATTTTGAATCACACTTGGAAAGGATATTTGGTTCTCTAATATTTTAATTGTGATTTTGTAATTTTATTAGAAGATGAAAATAAAAGTTAAAATATGGCTTTTAAATAGCATGGCCATACATACTGGCTTATCCAGAAGATTCCTGGTTTATACCTTTTGTCCCTGGGAAACTATTAATACTTCTACTCTCAAGAGAGTACTGCTTTGTACAATAAATTGCACGGTCGGTCTAATTTTAAATGAGCGTCAAACATCTATTTTGTATTCTAAATAAAATTGAAACAAGAAAACTACCTAATCAAATCAAAATAATGTTAAATAGTATATACTCTTTGCATGAGTAAAAAAAAGTAATTCAATTTATCATGTTTTAAGAAATAAAGCATCACTTCTAAAGTCTGAGAGAAAACTCATTTAAAGCCACAGCTGTTGTGCTTTAGGGATGTGGATTAAAACTCATCATTATCTTGTGTTAATACTCTTCCCTGGACCAATCAGTGGTCACATGGTGTTTACAGACCCTGGACACTGAGCTGACTTGAATGGCCTTTGTATTGCAATACAATCAGATTATGTCTAATCTAAATGCATCGTGTCCTTTATAGAACAGACAAATCCTAATCCCTCATTTACAAAAGCAAAGCCAGTCCAGTCTCTGATGGCTTTCTATTCATTTACATTTTTTTTTAATTTTTAAGTGACAGAAATTAAAATAAAATTTAAATTCACTCAGTCTAAATTTAGTCTAAGTATTCAGAGGTTTTGAGCTGTGGGTGAAGCACTGTTTTGATAGCCTCAAATAGGTTATTACAAAAACACAGTTCTTTAGTTCTTTTCCTCCTAAAGAATAGAGATTAACAAAATAAACTACCCCCACTATTCTAAAAGAATAAAGCCAAGCTTAAACAGCATCTAATTTCCGGTTCTCTAAATTACTTGAGAGTTTATCTTAAAACTCAGATTAGTTAGCTGCACCTATACATTATCAGTTAAGCCATAATAATGTTTTAAAGCCAAAGTCCCCAGAAGAGGACTCACCAAACCTTTCTGGAACGGACCTTTTTTAAGATTTTATTTATTTATTTGACAGAGAGAGACACAGCGAGAGAGGGAACACAAGCAGGGGGAGTGGGAGAGGGAGAAGCAGGCTTCCCACTGAGCAGGGAGCCCGATGCGGGGCTCGATCCCAGGACCCCGAGATCATGACCTGAGCCGAAGGCAGACGTTCAATGACTGAGCCACCCAGGCACCCCTGGAATGGACCTTTCTGCCTTTTGCCATTTCATCACATTATTGTCAAGTCCTACTTCGCCATGAAACCTTGAGATTCAGTGCCATTTTCAAGGGCATGAGTGGGTAAAGTAGGGATGTGGCAACACTTTCTTCCCCCACTAAGTCACGGCTTTCACGATTTGCCAGCCCCAACCTTCTCTTTCACTGTCATCCCCTTCCTCCCAGGACCCTAGAATTCACTCTCAGTATCTTGATGCCATCTCCTTCCTCAGCTATGCAGGCTACAGTGAGACTAAATTTGGGGAAATCCTCCTTTTTAAATTTTACATCGTCTCTGTGAGCCACTTTCTCATGACCCGAAAATGAGAGTCTAAAATTAGAAGGAAAAAGATAGACAAAGAAGTAATTGAAGTATGGAAAACAGTTATCCAGAATGTACCTACCACCCTCACACTCATCAGACTTTAGGGTTTGAAACTGTCCAACAGGAATGGAGTTCAATGTTTAAAATGAACAAGGGAGAAATTTTTGCCAGGGCCTTAGGAAGGGAAAGAGTATTTCCACAAAGACTGACAGTGCTTGGCCCTTAACACAACTCTATAAAGCCACAGATAAAACAACAACAAAACTAGCAAGGGCTTTGGCGCACTCATGGGTTTTCTTCAGAGATGAAGGTGAAAGGCAGGCTCGTTCATAAGAATGAAAAGACACTTCAACTCTAACTTGATGACTGATTTCATTCCTGTTAAAATACTCAGACACCACTTTCCCCAGCCCCATCCACCTCTATGGAGCAAAGAGCTCTATTGGTAGCTCGGCTGAAGAGCAAAAATATTCCTCAGGGGTGCCTTTAGAGTATTTAGCATACTCCCTTTGAGTAGGAGGTCAGTAGCAAAATATTTCTCCACAATGCACACAATGGATCTGTACCTAAAATGAACTGGGTCTGTTTCTCTTTCATCTGCCTTATATATTGTCTAGGATAAAATTCTTGCTTAGATTCCTCTCAGTGCCTACCACCTACCACAAAATATACGCTAAAAATGAATAGCAACAGCTCCTGCATTGATAAATAATGTAAAAAGAAAGGTAAGTTTGAAGTTAAATTTCATAAGGCATATATTAGAGACAAATTTAGTTGACTTCTGGTTTATGTATCAATTCAAAACATTCAAACCCTTCATCCAATCAACACTAAGTTCCTACCATGTTCTAAGTACTACAGTGGACAGAAGACAAATTAGAAACTAATCCTACCTTTAATGATGTTAAAGAGAGATATATAATTAAGGAGATAATATGATATAACACACTATAAAAGAATGATAAACTCTTCAACCTGCCCTCAATTTACTACAGCCCCCCATGTGCCACATACAGTGTTAAGTACCAGGGATACACTGGTCAAAAATGCATAAATGTGATGGGAGCATGGGGGAGAAGGAAGGCACAAGGAACAGCCAGAGGAAAGACTTGTAGATTTGGGGGGGAAAAAAAAAAGTGTTCAGAGAACTGCAAACAGCTAGGTATTTTGAAGAGAGCATGATGGGAGTTATTAAGAGAAGGGTGAATTAGGAGATTCAGGAAGAGTCCAGATCACAGTGGTCCTTACATGCTTTCCCCCAAAATTAAAATTCTATCCTATGGGCAATGGTAAGTCATTAAAGACTTTTAAGAAAGTATCTCTCGGGGCACCTGGGTGGCTCAGTTGGTTAAGCGACTGCCTTTGGCTCAGGTCATGATCCTGGAGTCCCTGGATTGAGTCCGGCATCGGGCTCCCTGCTCGGCAGGGAGCCTGCTTCTCCCTCTGACCCTCCCCCCTCTCATGCGCTCTCTCTCGCTCTCTCTCATTCTGTCTCAAATAAATAAAATCTTTAAAAAAAAATATTAAAAAAAAGAGAAAGTATCTCTCTTCCATAATTTCAAATATTTAACAGCTGATTTCATAACAGCACATATAGCATTTTAAGGAAATGATAATTCAGTGGGAAATTAGTGTTTTATATTTATAGCCTTATAAATATAAATAATTTATTTGAAATACTGAATTTTGACATGCAAAATATAAATCAATAATTCATAGTACTTGCTGTGAATTTTGTAAGACTAATGAATCACAGACCTGTACCCCTGAAACAAATAATACATTATATGTTAATTTAAAAAAATGTAAAATAAATAAATAAATAAATAATACTGAATATTCTTTTTAAAAAACTAACCCTAAACACATATCTTATAACCAGAACTTCCCACATTTCCTAGCCCCCTAGTATTAACTGCTACATATTAAGTGCTGCCTTCATTGAGAATACAGTGCTTTTGGGGACATAGATATACATACTTGTGGAACTGCGAGGTTTGCTTTATTCACTTATTGTTTGTAACATTGATACTTTCAAACTGGGAGCAAATATAAGATAGACATATGTACGAAACCACAAAAGAACATAAGAGGTATAAACACATTCTCCAAAGAACATCTAGACCAAAATTTAAACATTATTTATTAAATTGTACATTTCTTTCACTGTGATCCCACCGTATCACACGTCATTTAGGAATAATGGCCTTTTATTTGGACAACTCTTTATTTAAAGTACAATATAAGCCCATTTCTGCTTTGTCGCTTGATTAAATAAAATTTTTAAAAGAATAAATCCTTCATTCAATCATTCTCAGGTAATTTGCTTCAACATTAAGCAAACCATCATACTGCGAGTGGTTACATTACCGCTAAAAAGAACATAACATACCTAGGGAATCTAACAGGAAACATTTCTAGAAAAAATGGCTCTTGGTTTTCATGAAGTTTGAGAGTTTGAAAAATACAAGTCATTTCAAAAAGAACTTTAAAAGTTTTCTTTCAAACAGACCTATGTAACCAAATCACTGACAACTGTATTTCTGAAAATATTTCACAAGACTGCAATGATTTGAAATATATGGGTTTAATGGATTGCCTGGGCTCTAAGCCTGGAAATTTTCCCAGAGATCATCTCACGTTTTTATTCCTAGGATCAATAATGTCAGCAGATGTTAAGGCTTGCTAGCCAAGTACAGTGAGAGAGAGGGAGAGAGAGAGAGAAAGAAAGAGTGTCAAGCATTTCAACAGTCCCCCAAACAGTAGCTCAAAGAATGAAATAGATTAAAAACAAGTTATAAAAGAGTGGGAGAGTTTGAACAATAACTATACAAAACATTTTATTGAGTAACTAAGTTTTAGTTAAGAAACACAACCAGCTATAAATCATACACACCATTCCACAGTCTTTCCAAATCATTCTAAAATATGATGAAAGATCAAATGTCAAAATGCTTCACTCATAAACAATTCCATGTTCCTGATAATATTTCTCCACAAAGTGGAAGACACTTTGTTCATTGAAAATAGTCTCCCAGGTTTTCAGTAATCAAAATATCTTCTTATAGAAGAAAAATCTTCTTATACGTATCTTCAAGAATAATGTCAACTCACTCACTAGAGAAAAAATTAAATGGATGTTCACATGCAAAAAAATGAATCTAGACACTAATCTTATACCTTTCACAAAAAGTAACTCAAGACCATAAACATAAATGTAAAACACAGAACTAAAACTTCTAGAAGATAACATAGGAGAAAATCTTGGTGACCTTGGATCGGGCAATGAGTTTTTAGATGCAACACCAAAACCACAATCTATGAAAGAAGACTTGGTAAGTGGAACTTTACTGAAATTAAAAGCTTCTATTCTGTGAAGACTCTGTTAAGAGAATGAAAAGACAAGCCACAGGCTGGGAGAAAATATTTGCAGAACATGTATCTGATAAAGAACATGTGTCCCCAAAATACAAAGAAATCTCAAAACCTAACAGTAAGAAAAGAAATAACCCAATTTAAAAAGGGCAAAAGATCTGGACACCTCATCAAAGAGGATAGGCAGATGGCAAATAAGCATATGAAAAGATGCTCACATCATCTGTCATTAAGAAAATGCAAATTAAGGGGCGCCTGGGTGGCTCAGTTGGTTGAGCGACTGCCTTTGGCTCAGGTCATGATCCTGGAGTCCAGGGATCGAGTCCCACATCGGGCTCCCTGCTGGGCAGGGAGTCTGCTTCTCCCTCTGACCCTCCCCCCTCATGTGCTCTCTCTCTCTCTCTCTCATTCTCTCTCTCAAATAAATAAATAAAATCTTTAAAAAAAAAAATCAACCAAAAAAAGAAAATGCAAATTAAAACCACAAAGAGATACTACTACCTACCTTTGAGAACGGTTGCAATTCTATTATACTGGTGGAAACAGTGACAACACCAAATGTTGCAGGGGATGTGGAGCAACAGGAACACTCATTTATTCCTGGTAGGGATGTAAAATGGTACAGCTGCTTTGGAAGACACAATTTCTTACGGAGCTAAACACATGATCCAGCAATCATGCTCCGAGGTATTTACCCAAATTGTCCAGACCTGCACACAAATGATTATGACAGCTTTATTCATAATTGCCCAGCTTAGAAGTGACCAAGATATCCTTCAAATAGGTAAATGCATAAAGAAATGGTATTATATCCAGACAAAGGAATATTACTCAGCGATAAAAATAAATGAGCTATCAAGCCACAAAAAGACAATGTGGGAGGGGAGCCTTAAAAGCATATTGCTAAGTGAAAGAAGCCAAGCTGAAAAGGCCATGTACTACATGACTCCAAGTATATGATGTTCTGGAAAAGGCAAAACTTCTATGAAGATAATAAACAAGATCGGTGGTTTTCAGTGGTTGGGGAAGGAAGGGAAAATGGAACATGGAATTTTTAGGGCAGTAAAACTATTCTGTAGGGTACTGTAATGGTGGGTAACAATAAGCATTTGGCAAAACTCATAGAACAGTACAACACAAAGGGCAAACCCTAATGTAAACTATGGAATTTAGTTAATAGTAATGTATCAATATTGGTTCATCAGTTGTACAAACGTACCACACCAATGCAAGATGTTAACAATAAGGAAAACTGAGGTAGGGAGTATAGGGAACCATACACTTTCTCCTCGGATTTTGTGTAAACCTAAAACTGCTCAAAAAAATAAAGCCTATTAATTAAAAAACTTAAACTGATTTTTACTTTCAGGCAGTTAACATTTTTGAAAATACACTATAATACTCATGAAATGGAAAACAAGAGAAATTGCACTTGAATCCTGAACTTAAGGTGCCTGGTCTATACAGACTTCCTTTTCTGGCAGTATTAGTAATAATAATAATGATGATGGATAACAGTTACTGTGCATTTACAAAGCTCCCGGCACTATGCTTCAGATTTTACTTATTTGCTAATTTAATCCTCACATGACCTTATGAGGTAGGTATTGTTACCCTGTCTTTCAAATAAGGAAGCAGGATCTTTCCCCATTCACTTAGCTAGTAAATGGTAAATAGGCTGACCAACCTCACTATGCATCTTAGACCACAATACTACATTGCATTTTACTACACAGTAAAGATGCAATAAAATTACATGAATATCTCCCAAGGATTCCAACTTTATCAGATTAGTTCACTTGAAAAATATCAGTAAAAATGGGCTTATAATCTAAATTATGTATTTATTAAAAAAATTATCTGTGACCTACAAATACTTGGCAATACTTGTATGAACTGAGAGCATAATCTCCAATTTTCTAGAAGTAGACTTCCTTTCAAGCGGATACCAATGTTTCATGGCCCAGAAATCTGCTCAAATGCTCTTTCCAAGGGAAAAAAGAGAGGTCAGTTTGCTTATAGCAAGTACTAGGCACAAAGGCGGTAGGTCCGAGCCCTGGGCCAGAAGTCAGAAGACCAGAGCTGTAGTCTCAGCTCTGCCAGTCCTGTGCCAACCACATCTGTCTCTTGCGACCTCAATTTCAAGAGACCGATGGAGAAAATCTCTGAGGATCTTCTAGTTCTCTGATTCATGGATTTGGTACCTTATAGATTGTTAATTCTTGTGACAGAGAAAAAATACCCAGTCACAAGGCAGGAACAAATTATGATAGGGTGCAGAGTTTCATTTTAATTTAGGCAAGACTGCTTTAGCATAACATCATCAGTGAGTTTGAGGTTCTGTAGCAGAGCCTCTTTCTATAGACAAGTCTTAGAATAGCTGAACAGTCAGATTAATCAACCTGTGTTAGTATTAGGAAGATGAGTTGCATTTGGTATCTTGGATGATTTTGGATAACCAAGGCCCTATGCAAAACAGAAAAAGAGGAAAAGTTTGGCCTTAGGCTATGTTTACAAAGGAATCTCCCTCTTCCTACCAATGCCCTCCTCAGCTGCCTACTCCCTCGCTTCCCCACTTCACTGGGCATCCATCCCAGGATGTTCCTTGAAGTTTCCTATGTGCTACAAAATATTCACCTCTTCTTTTAAAAATGCACTGTCACTACAGCTCTTCTAGGATTTAGAAGGAAACCAAACAAATTAAGATAAATCAGGAGTACCTGGGTGGCTCATTTGGTTATGTGGCTGACTTTTGATTTCAGCTCATGGTCTCGGGGTCATGAAATCTAGCCCTGCATCTACCAGGCTCCACGCTCAGCAGGAGTCTGCTTGGGATTCTCTCTCTCTCTCCCCCTCTCTCTGCCCCTTCCCCTGCTTGCATGTTCTCTCTCTAAAATAAATGAATGAATGAATAAATAAATAAATACAAATGAATGAATAACTATAAATGAATGAATGAATCAGACTACAAAATAAATGGCTGAAAGGAGCTTAATCTTTCCTGGGTCGTTATTTGCATTTTTAAAATGTGAATATACATAAACCTTCCAAAGGAGGAATCTGGATAAGTAAGAGGAAGTTTTGTGGACTTTAAAATTTTTTAATTCGTTTTTAGTAAAGGAAAGCACTATTCTAGGACATCCTGCCTTTATTACCCATCCCACTTTAGCTGACCAAATCAGAAAAACAAACCAGACACCAAGCAACCCACCACCCCACTTCTGAAAGATGGCTATGCCAAATCTGAGCCATCCTGTAAGATCCCAGGGTATGTGTGTTCTTTAGGGTAACAATTGAAATTATCAGCCTAGATTGTTAAGTATACATTTAATAACAATTTTCACATTCCATACTGATAATCAAGGCATCCAAGAATTAAGTAAGATATACTTAGAGAAAATATTCAGGATATAACTGCAATTAATTTTTGTTGCATGAATAAATGCACCACGGAAACAGCAGAAGTGTGCTGACATTATCTTCAATGAGAAACATTTTATTCATTTGAATTTTCTCTGGCTTGGGTCCAAAATGACAACATTATATAAAAAGTCTTTCAAAATTATTTTATGGCTTCTCTAAAGTCTGTACAACCCATTATTTTACATTTCTCTATGTATACCACCCCAGACGCACTGAAGAATATGTGTGTGTATATGTGTGTGTGTGTGTAACTTTTCAAACAATCAGATGTTTGGGGCAATTTTTATTTGTATAGACACAATTAAATACTTGACTCCACTTTTCAGTTTCTAGTCTTTTGTTTCCCCAAATGTGACCTTATTTTGACTACTTCAAGAGAATACAAAGGAAAATCACATAAATAAAATGACCTTTTTATTTTTCTTTGAAACTATTTCTAGACTTCACAATAAGATGCAGTACCCATGAGAAACACTGCTCTACAGAAGATGCACACCTAAAAGAAACCAATGGGAACTTTCACACAATGGAAAACACACACACACAGCATCCTGTTTAAAAAACAGGACACAATTCTCAGATATAAAGTTAGAAGATTAAAAATTAAGAGGGGAAAGTATTCATGTTGGAATCAAGACAAGAAGAAATATTATTATTTGCATGGTCCTTTAAAGTTTTACAAGTGTATTGATACCCATTATGCCATTTTGATAAAGCTGCCCTATATACTAATGGCCAGTACACACGCAGCTGTCTTATTAGAGCTTAAAGTTAAAAATGGTAATGGTGTTTTTAAAACTTGGAAGAAATGAATATACCTTTTATATAGCTGGGGATTTTAAACCATGTTAATGTTTTACATATTAATAAGCTAAAAATTTAAGTAAGAAAAGATGGAGGAAATGAAAATTGATTTTAAACACATACAAACCTAACCGTATATCAAATAGATAACATACCCTTACAGGAGAAAATACAGAAAGAATACAGGTAATTTTTGAACACAGCATATGACTTTTATATCCTCAATGAGATACATTCTAAGGACAAAAAGAAGGGCAAAAATATCTTGAACTTCATTTGTCTGATGCTGGGATTGGTGTAACAGTTCTAAAATTTGGGGAAGGGGTTATTGTTAGCTACAAATGAGTAACTATTAGTATATTGATATTGTTGGTACCTAGGCTTTCCTCTATGGGAGAAGGGAGATTCAGAAGACAAAGAGGGGAAGGAGAAAAAAGAATGCCGTGGTGTTGGATTAGAATTAGAAGTATCAGTAAAAGCTCCCGTGCGTGTATGTGAGTGTGTGTGTGCACATGTGCGTGTGTGTGTGTGTGTGTTTACTTGCTCTGTCTGCTAAATGGTTCTAGAAGCATGATACCCTCTTTCTGAAAGCAACGATATCTTGGTAGCAATAAACACATCTAGCTCTAAGATGTTGGTTTCTGAATACCATGCTCCACCAAAAGAAACCATGAAATTTTAGAGAAATCACGGATTCCTGGCCTGGAGCAGGGTAAATAATAAACTAAGCCTGGACCTTCCTTCTATGCCAGAGAAAAAGAAAAGTACTCAAAACTGATTGAAAATGTCAGCCTGAAAGGGCTCTCAGTAGTCAAATTTGAGACAATTACAGCATCAAAATATATAATGACAGGAGTGGATTAAAACATTATGAATTTTTTTAAAAATCCTTGAGTTCATACTGATTTTTTAAAGGGGGGAAGGGGAGGAAAAATTTTCTTTACAAAAATAAGCCAACTAATGAGGATGGAAAAACCAAGAGAAATAGAAAATCATCATTTTCACAACCACCACAGCAATACCTGATTCTGGAAAGATTCATCTGTGGATGCTAATATCATTAGGTGAAAGGCTATTAGGAAACAAGATATTCAGAGTCTCAAAGTATCTCCCCATAGATTATTTATTGATTGTCAAGGGGGAAATATATCTTTACAATAGGGAAATCTAGGAGATATACCTTTACCAAATGATGAAGTTTAATATCATCAACATTAGGACAAACTAACATCTGATATAACACCTGATATTATGCACTATGAAGGACACAACATCACCAATGGAGCATTCTTGCCAAATATATTTAACCTAAATATAATTATGAGGGAACATCAGACAAATCCAAATCACAGGAGATCCTCTAGAGTAACTGACTTGTACTCTTCAAAAATGTCATTACCATTAGGAGGAGGGGGAGGGGGAGGGGGAGGAGGCAGCAGCTGGGGGACTGTTCTGAATTAGAGGAGAAAAAGAAATATGACTATCAAAGATCATCTATAAAGTACATGACTGGCACAATTGGGGAAATTTCAATATAGGCTATATAGTAAATAAAATTATTACATTGCTAAATTTTCTGGACACGATCAGACAGATGGTGAAGTATTTAAGGGTGAAATGTCATGATGTCTGCAACTAACTTTGAAATGCTTTAGCAAAACAAAACAAATCAAATATTTATATAGAGAAAAGAGATAAAGCAAAGGTAGCAAATTATTACCAATTGGTGACTCCACATGAAGAGTTTTTGCAACTTTTCTGTGTAATTGCAATTTTTCAAAAAATTGCTGGGGGATGGGAACTCTTGAGGTATTGGGACACTTTCACATGTGTTTTGGCCCCAAGAACTCTCTAGTCCATGTTATTCAGGTGGGGCCTAAACCTAATGAGGTGTGTATAGACAGGTACACCACAGTGCCTGTGACTGCTGGAGCGGGAGGGAGCTGGGAGAGCCTCAGCAAAGGTCTTTGGAATGTGGCACTTGCTGGAACATTATCCCTCCTTTACTGTGGCCTTCAAAGCCCTGCATTATCTGCCCACCTCAGTTCTCGATCCCTACCTCTCCTGCCCTTATGTATTCCTCCTTTTTCTATTCTGCATAACCAGCAAGCTCTTCTCACCTTGGACTTGTGCTCTCTGTGTCCTCTGCTTGGGAGGCTCTGCCTCCAGACCCTTGTGCACTACAGTCTTCACATCATGTAGGTCTTGGCCAGGGGTCTCACTCTGGACCAGCTGTCTTTCCCTGACACCAGCAGCTCTAGAACAGCCCTTCATTTCCACACTCTCTCTCAGGACATCTTGTTTAGAATTGTTCTTCATGCACCCACCCCAAGGCACCAGTCAGACATTTTAGTTATGCATTTATTTATCAGTTTGTTATCTCTTCTCCCTTGAGAGGGCCTTGTCTCTCTTGGCCACTGCTCTAATCCAGGGCCTTGATCAGCACCTAATGTACTCTGTAAACACTTGTAGACTTAATGGACCAAGGTGCTAAAACACTGCACAACCCTACAGAGCAAATGCTGTATTGCTTCTCCTGCGATATTTGCATTTAGAGCAATAAAATAAAAATGCAAAAGAAGAGACTTCGAGTCAATAGTCTCTCTCATATTTCTTTTAAAAAACAATTTCGGGATAACCTGAATCAATGCTCTTGGGTTTTCTAGTGAAACAAAAGTATATTTGCAAACAGTCACGAATCATAGCAAACTGGACCTCCCCCTCCTCGTGAGGCTAAATGAGTAAAGGGATGTAACTGCTGCTCTGTTTGCCCCCAGCGCTCCACTTACCAGCCAGAGGAAAGCATCCAACAATCGGAGGTGGGAACCGATTCTGCCTTTCCACTTCATTAAATCATATATCATTTTTACATGTGAGCCGCCAGGCTATAAATCATGTGAGACAGAATGAGAGCTAATTAAAGGGTCAGCTGAGCATATAATTTTGAATTCCTAGGCACCCAAAAACTGAGATTGACAATAAATGTGATAAAACCCAGAATCATTTGTTAACTAATAAAGCAAGAATTTTCAAGCTGCCAACCTGCTAAGCCACATTTTCATATATAAAAGAATCTATATTGAATATAACTCTTACAGGGTAATGAACTTTCAGTCATTTATCCTAGAGTACTTCATTTAAATATACTTAGATTTTTTTTTTTTTGCTAACAATTACAAGGTCAAAAAAATATGAGTGAATTGTGTTCTCGTTTCAGATTGAAGTTCACTCCTGAGATAAGGAAACATTGTTAATTGGTATTTCATAGCATATTTCTTCCAAAGTGTGTTCAGGGAAAGCAGGTTAGTAGAAAGAGATTCCATTTGTCAAAAGAGAAAATGAAAATGGAGTTAGACCAAGATGGCCAAGGTCACTAAACAAGTCAGTAACTGTTCTGAGAGCAGAACCTGAAGAGACAGCTGACTCACCGTGGTTTCCCTCCTCCAAATACACTGCTTCATCTAAAAGGTATTTTGAGGATATTCAAGTTTATGCATTTTATATTTGCATTCCTCATGATGAGGAACTTTCACGTTAGAAAAAAAACCTATTACTTAGACACTATAATAGATATCAAGACTATTTTCCTTCTTTTAAAGATCCTTATAGTTATAAAATAGAGCTTGCGATCTAACATGTTGAGACAGCACAGTCAGATATAAATACTAGGTTACAGTTTTTAAAGAAAGGTACTAACTTTCTATCATTACTATAATTTAAAAACCTAAAAAATAAGGTACATTTTCAGAGTTCTTGAATTATTAGAATTTTATCAAATTTAATATTCTCAGAATCCCAGCTAAATGAAATGAACGTTTTACATGTTAAATATATCAATTCTTTAAAAATATAAATCTCCAATATTTTCAATTCTTTAAAAATATAAATCTCCAATATTTTCTGTTCAAGTCCCAGGGTAGAAAAAAATAAAAATGTTTCCCTCTGTGAATACAGAGGTGAAAATGTGGGAATTAGTGAGTCAAGTTTCCAAAGTTGTGCCTGTTTTTAAATCCTCTTTCCACATAACATGATACACACCTATCTCTGTGATCAAGTATAGGAAATGCAACAACAACAACAACAACAAACCACAGCTTGAGGACAACATATTCAAAAGATTGTCTGGACCTTTCCTAATCTTATGGGCCCAGCATGAACCACTGATCACAACACCAGTACTTCAGTATGTACAAAACAAGAAAACTGCACAACAAGCCTTGCTTGCACAATAGGTTTGTCTTTTTACTCCTCATACCCAAATCTTCACACACATGGAATGCCTCACCTTTGATCCCAGGGAAAGTGTGGTTATTATCCTTGGCTACACCTCCCCCCAATATCTGCTGTAATACATAGGCTTCCATCCCCTCTACAACTCTAAAGGAAATGCTTCCTGCATTGCCATTTCCAAAAGAAGATTTCCTCAGGAAAAGGAAAGCACATGCTTCTATGGGATGCAAAGCTATATATAGATAGATATATAAATATCTGTATGGCTGGATCTACAAGCAGAAAATAGCAAAGAAGACTACTGTAAGCTCCACGATTTCTCTAGTCTGTCATATTGGAGCACTATAAACTCTTCCTAAGAAAAGAATCAGTAATTTGACATTTATTTTCATGACCAGAATCATGGAAGGGAAAATTAATTTATATAAAACTGCATTTAAAATATTTTTTGCTTAAAAGAAATACTAATATGAATAATAGACTAAGAGTTAAATACGAGTTATTACTATAAGCAAAAAAAGGGGGAGCTTTTTGCTGCTCCTAGCAAAGGTCCACATGAAAGTCCTTTCAGTTTCAGGGCTATATATTCTATCCTAATTCAAAGAACACAGCATACTATATACCATTTGGAAGAGGAAAACTATCTAGGATTGACATTCCTACCTGAGTTCTTTCTGGAGAATTCTTCTCCTGAAGAAGATTAATGCCTAACTCTAGAAGAGAACTGCTTAGTTGTGGTCAACAGCCTCTTACTCATACTTGACAATTCTTTTGGGACTTATGAAAGACAGACTGCAAAAGCTGTAGCCACTGAACCATCCAATGAATCCTGGGTCTGTTGCTCCATTGACTTCCCAACATGCCTATCTATCCCCATAGACCTTACCAGAGAGAACTGTGCACAGATGGAGTCTTTCCCATCACCCAAACTAACTCAGAGCTCTCTCCCATGAATTTTCATTAGTCAATGAACAAGAAAATGTTCCAGTCAATGGATCACAAAAGAAATGGCCTTTCTTGGCCAGAAAATGAATACTATCCTTATTCTAAAGTTACTTTACTATCCTTATTCTAAAGTTACTTTTAAATGTAATATTCTATTTTATAATGTTATGGTACCATTTGAAATGATATAAGGTAAAACACAAAAATGGACATTTTGTGATAAGTGTCTCTGCTTAGTTTAATTCTTTATCATTGAGATTTTTCACAGATGCTAACAATTTTAAGTGTTTCAGATTGCCGTTAGGGTCCCAATGGGAAAGAAACACAATATTCAAATTGGGAAAATTTTAAGAGTTTATTTTTAAAGGACTATTTATAAGTGTAAAGTCAGATGTAGAGGAACCACAAGGATACACAGGAACCAGGGGTATGAGTAGGGATATTGTTACAACTCCCAGAGGAGAAATCAGTTACCTAACCCTGGAGAGAAGAAAAGACCGTGAGGGAGGCCATGTTGAGAAAGGCAGTGACCAGCACAGGACAGTCAGCCTGTGGTACCCTTCCAGGGTTGGATCCAGGAAATAAACACTTTGATCTCACTTTCCTCCCTCCCTCCTATCTCCTGCCAGCATTTTCCATTAACCAAACCCAACTGTAAGACAGAGGGCAAGGGATTCCATAGATTTAGTCCATATAAGTCAGCCTCCCAGAGTAGAGAATTGAGTGGACAAGGGTTAGAGTGGATCCAGAGGGACAGATGGAAGATATTCACAGGTAGAGACAGACCACACAATACTTCCTTTTCAAGATTAGAATAGATTATAGATATATTTTCAAAATATACAGAATCAAGGTATTCCCATGGGACAGGAACAGATGCAAGGTCCCCAGCACAGTTGGTCTTGTCCCCCAGGGTCCCTAAAATAAGCCCATAAGCACTGGCAGTGCAAGGCACGATCTTGCTGAGTAAGAAAGTGTTGCTCATTTCTTGCCATACAAGGTTAAATCCATATTCAGGAAGATTTTGACAAGCTCTTCTGAACACGACACAAAGAAGTTTGGATTGTCTATGTGCAAAATTGAACCACAGAAGTTCTTTGATCGGAGCAATGCCATGATTGTATCTTTGTTTAGAAAAATTTCTTTGATGGCATTATGACATGGCGATTAGAAGAGGACACGAATGAAAGCTAAGAGACCGCACAGAAAGCCATTACAACCATCCAGGAGAAACAAATTCAGTATTGTCATTTTGTGCTTTATACTGTTAAAAATCCCTGGTGCCTAATATTTTGTGATATATAAGGAATGATACAAAATTTGTCCCTTCAGCTTTGAAGTTTCTATATCCTCTCATTGATATCTCTTGCTTCTTAACATCCCAGGACCAGTCATTCACCAACTCTTACTGAGTTTAGCTTTTTAGCATCTCTAGAACCTACCTCTTCTCTCCACCAATACTTTGATAAAGACCACATTTATCACGTAGACTAGCATTTCTCAAATTATGTATAAATGGGTCTTGAGGATTCCATGAAAAAGAAATGTTTTCTTGTCAAATACTTTGGGGAAGTCCTGAGATAAATTTAAATAGTTTAATTATATGACTTGTGAATTCCTAGAGAGAGGGCCACTGGCAGCAGTTCTCCCTTTTCACAGAAAACCTAGCGACATCTCCAGGGAGAGTGGTGCACCTCAGAATATAGATGGCAAAATGCTGACACGGACAAACTAAGGTTTTTCTGTATTTCAGTAAAGCTTCATTCAGTCGCTGACTCTTCTGTATTTATTGTCCCCAGGAAAGAGATCACATAGCATAAAGCAGAAAAGAAGGTAATCCTTTCTTGCAGTTTGAGTTTCAAACATTAGGAGAACTCATGGACAACAGATTTCGAAGAATATGATGAGTAAGAGCAAAGCTTCCTACATTCAGACTAAATAAAAGAGAGAGAAAGAGAAACAGTTAAAAGGTAATTGCACAGACTTTTGATCTAAGTAAGTACCTGGAAAGGGGGCCCAGGTCCCAGCCCACTCACCAGCCATGCACTGAGCCCTGATGGAAGGAAAGGTAACAGAAACCCCCAGAAGGTTTGATGGATCTAAGAAGCTTGGGAATCTATTCCTTCCTGGGAAGATGGAGCCCTGAGAATAAATTAGGGCTTTGTAAATAAATGGCTGAAATGTACTATATTCATGTCTATATAGGGGTTTCTCAATATCAGCAATATTAACATTTTGGTGCCAAAAAAATCTTTGTTGTAAGGACTATCCTGTGCTTTATAAGATGTTTAAAGGCATTGCTGGCCTGTATCCACTAGATACCAGGAACATAATCCCCTTCCAAACAAAATGTTTCTAGACCTTACCGAATGTCCATGGGGGGAAAATAATCCCAGTTAAGAACCACCAGCCTAGGGGCACCCGGGTGGCTCTGTCGTTGGGCATCTGCCTTTGCTCAGGTCATGATCCCAGGGTCCTGGGATCAAGCCCCGAGTTGGGCTCCCTGCTTGGCGGGGGGTCTGCTTCTCCCTCTCCCACTCCCCCTGCTTGTGTTCCCTCTCTTGCTGTGTCTCTGTCAAATAAATAGGTAAAATCTTTAAAAAAAAAAGAACCACTAGCCTACGTAGATAGAGTCCTAGACAGCTTCAACAGTTTCCTCCTGGAACAGTATAGTTTGCCAATAGCTGAATGAAACATTCTGGAGGTTCTAGAGCAACCTGTATGGATGATGTGCTAGAACCAGATGGGATAGAAAAAAAAATCAATGGCTATGGATGCCAGAAAAGACTGCTGATCACTCCCAAGGACAAAACGGTATGCTCCCCATGGATACCTCTGCATGGTATCTGCACTGATTAAGAATGAGGATACTGGAGCATAGCAGACAGTGGGCTGCCCATGTTCAAATCCCAGCTCTAGTCATTAAGAGCTGTTTGACCTTGGCAAATCATTCAACTTTCTGGGCTTGTTTCCTTATCTATAAGATGGAGATCATAACAAGCATATACCATATAGGGTTATTATAGTAATTAAATTAGTTCAAATTTGTAAAGTACCTACTCTTTACATAACTAAGTTTTGAATAAGTGGTGGTTTTTACATGTATATAAACACTCACTAGACTTAGATCTAAGAGAAGGAGTCATATAGCTAAGTTTCTAATGTCAAATCAAATGAGACTCACAATAAAAACTGAAATTCCTAGAAAAAATGAAGTTATTTTTACATTACCAATTTGTGTTTAGAAATTTCTTCTATGTCGGTCTCTTTGCATCCAGTCTAACCTTCTCTGTCTCTACCCCTCCGTGTATCTTCATACCACCATTGTGATCATCATTTACATCTCAAATCTGATCAGATAATGGGCATCGGATCAGTCATGGTCACACAAAGATGCCCCAAGAGTTCAAGGCTATGTGGTGGAGGGTATGGCATGAAAGTTCACTGAGTTTCTGTGTAAAATTTTATTTGAAATAATGATCTATGCTCCTAAAAAACATTTGAAAATCATTGGCCCACAGAGATTCCATCAGATGGCAGTCAAACCCACCCATGAACAGCCCTTGCCCATCCTTCCAGATGTTTATAAACACAACCCCAGGATCCAGATGAAGAAAATCACTGATAGAGAGCATGTGTTCTATTAACTTCATAGTTTTGCACATGCTAGTTCATCTGCTTGGAGTACCTTTCTCTATCTCCTGCAGATGTGATGTCAATGAAGGGATCTTTTGCAGAGAAATATGCTCAGATTTGCATTTTTTAAAGAAAACTCATGGACTGGAGGCCTCTCCTTTGGTGCTGGGGGCCCTGCTTCATGGGCTGTAGAAATTTTTGCCAAGGCTGGAGACCCCTATGATAAAATACATAGCTTCCCCAAATGTATCACACTCTCTCACATCTGGCCACAGCACTGGGGTGCTCCAGAGATGCACACTAGCCTTGGATCCACTAACTTTAGGAAATCAACCTCTTTTTCTTTTCTATTTCCCTGCTTACCCTTCCCAAAGGTCCCTGCTGCTCTTCCCTTCTAGAATATAGTCCCCTCAAGGGGCCTCTAGAACACCAAAACCAGTCTCACTTCTAGTATAGGCAACTTCTGCTTTCTTCTCTGCAAGGCAACTCTCCCCTGAGGCCAGGGAAGCATACAGTCCTGGCCACCTGCTTGGAAAGGGAAAGGAAATACACATCTAGAGTGAAACAAACTGTCTCACAGGGAATCATGATTCTACCTGCATGGATATCTCAGGGAATCACCACTTCTTTCTTCATATTTTTCATGAATAAGTTTAGTTTTGTGGTCAGAAAAATATGCTACTAAAAAAAAAAGTCCAATCAGGACCCACATTTATGATGAAGCACCATTATGCAAGTTAAACTATAATACAGGTAGATGACACACAGCAGTAGCTTGCTTTTCCAGATCTTCAATGCGGTTTACGCTGAGATGAAAAATGCTGCTATTTCCTCAAGAGGGTCACCATTCATTGTCTTCACTGAGGCATCCATGTTCATACCCTTTCAGTTCAATGCCACAACCCATCAGATCACCTTCTCTGCTGTCCCATTTGGCAGCTAGTCCCAGGACTGCTGCTGGTTTTCCATCTGTCAAACTCAATCTATCTTCAAAAGAGAGGCAGGGCCTGGAGAGTAAGCTGAGCAAAGAACAACGAAGGCAGACTGATTTTACCCAGAATCTGGTCTTCTTTGAGGGGAGGAGGAGTCCTAATAATATGGAAAATTTCCTAACAGGGACTTGCTTCCTGGCTTTGTGAGAGTCTGGCTAGAATGGAGCTTCCAGCCTGGGAGAGAACAACCCCCTATGGTGACCAGCTTTTGCAGCTGTTCCTTGCCCAGCCATGAAGATTCCTCTTGACCAGCAGTAAGAGGGTCAAGTGAAGTAGCAGCCATTTTGAACAATTCTGTAGAGTGTGCCCACACTCCTTGTTAAAGCAGATTGATCCAGAGAAGACAGCTGATCCAAGCTAGCCAGTTAGATGGAACAGAACATGCCTACATAACTTCCATAAAAATGGAACCAACTGAAATGGGCTCTTTCATTTGCTAGTTGAATTACCTAGGGTAAGGCACTTAACCTCTTTTGACCGATTTCTTCATCTGTGAAAAGAACAGTCTGAACTAGATGATGCTTAAATTTCCTTTCTACTCTTGGATTATGGTTTTTGTGATGAAGGTGAGTTCTAGAGGCAGTGAGGCCTGGGTTCAAGGTCATGTTCTGTTAGTTACTAGTCTGAAGACCTAGAAAAGCTCCTCAACTTCTTAAGCATCAGTTTTATCATGTGTAAAATGGAGATGATGATACTGCCTATCTTGTTATTAAATGATATAATACATGTTAAGTGCTTAAAACACTACCACACACAGTAAAGCAGCTTATGGCCTCTGGTTGATATTGTTATTCTTATTATTTCTATACGGAACACAATTTGAAATTTAAAAAAAGGAAGGAAGGAAAGGAAAGAAGGAAGCCAAGGTGAAAAGATAATTGTTCAGGCAAAGGAATGCTTTAAATAAGAAGATCAAACCATTTGGCTTACCATTAGTGCAAAGAGGTGGGTGAAGGGTAGACAAAGAATCAGTATGACCTTCCGGGCATGTAAAAATGCACAGGATGTTTAATTGTGACCTTAAAAAAAGAGAAGGTAACACTATTGATCCCAAGCTCTATCACTCTCAGAACCTAAATAAAAAATCCAATAAGAAGGGGTATTCCAGATACAAGTAGCACTGGGTAAAATCATAACTCTCCAATGAATGATCAACTGTTCAACTTGGAGAACCATGTTGAAGACTTAATATTTCCTTTGCCTTTCTTTGTGACCTTGCCTTGGTGACATGTACCATATCCATATACCAGGGCCATTCCTTCCTTCAAACATCAAGAGCATAATGCTCACTACTCCAACACCACACAAAATTGATTATCTCAGATCCAAATGATTTTCTCAATCCAGAAACTACTCGAACACCCCTAAAAGTGGTAATGGTTTAAGATGCTCAGAAGAATAACCTAGGCTGTCTATTATAGAATATTTTTCTCTATATAGACGGTGTGCTCTGGTAGCAACTTAGGACATAAATTTACTTAAATACGTAGCCTTATCCCAGTTCAATTCTTTGGTGAGTCAATGATCTGATTGGGTACGATGTAATGAATTGAAGAAGGTGACAGAATATAAGACAGGTAAGAGATGAAAATAAATAAAGAAAAGAACCAGTGCTGCATAATGTGGCAGAATATAATGCTGCCCTCAAGAGACATAAAACCTCAGCAATCAATGGAGTGCAGTTAGTGAAGGCGGTCGTCCCAGGGTACTTCGGCCAGAACCAAAATGTCATTCTGCCTATACAGGTGGAAGCAAGTGTCACTGAAATTGATGGGGACAGAGATCAAAGATAAACTCATCCTACAAAGGGCATGTCACACCTGCCTCTCATATAGAAGACTGTATAGATCACATGCATATTTTTCACATCGTGTTTGTGAAGATTTGCCACTCTTGTTCTATTTTCTGGGCTTATATGCGCAAAGAAACATGTGCACAGGTGACAAGAAATTGGTGATGAGTTTCCCTATTTGGGGGATCCTAGGGACCTCCTAAGGAATGCAAAACCTCAATCATCTATGATCCCATATTTACAACTTGATATTAGGTGCCCGAGAATTCAAAGTATGTTTACGGTGCTCTTGGACATCTCAGAACAAAATGAGTCCCTACTGTCTGTCCCATTCCACTATCTCAGCGCTGTCGAACGCTGCTGTGTCCTGTGGCTAGCAGGACTTTTTCAAAGCCAACTGGTTCTTTTGCAAGACAATGAAAGACAAAGGGAACATTTCAAAGATTCTCTTTTTAGGCAATATTCTCTCCTCTGACATACCTGCACACAGTAGTGACTTTTAGTTGTGGAAAGTCGCCTGAGACGAGTTAATGACTTGCTGACTATCAAAATAGCAATTTGTTCATGGCTATGTCCCAAATTGGGTGTTATTCAGTTACTTTTATGTTTACATTTTAAAACTATGTTCTTGTAAAATATCTAGCATGGCTATTTTCCAAATTTGGAACGTAGAGTATCCAGCAGCATTAGGATTCTAAAGTCATCTCAGAAACAGAGGTACAGTTTTAATCTAAATCATCCTAATCACTTGGAGGTCTAATCAGAAATGCTGCCCACTTGCCCTGTTACATTTACATATTTTTAAGTGGGAATTCGCTGATACACGGTGATAGTAGGAAGAAGTTTGCTCGGAAGCTAACCTATAAAGCCTTTAAATGAGACGAGCATCCCATAGCCTGCTTAACTCTTTCTGGGGTTCTATATAACCCTTCAAAATGCCTGGGAGGAAAACTCGTTCTGTTTTATTTCATATATAAAATCAAGGAAGCTGCCCCAAGGCACCTTGGGCATGTTTTTCCTTTATACAGTGGCCTCTCAGTGAGCCCAGAAGGCTGGACCCTGTGTCAGAAGCATGAAGCCCAGAGGAACTTTCAAAATGGAAGCAGAAGGCTCCACCCCATTACTGTCCTCAGACTTCTATGTGCAAGAGACACACGGAGAGGTTTAAAATGGAGATTTGGTTTCAGGAGGCCTGAGGTGGAGCCTAAGAGTGCATTTTTTAACAAGCGCCCAAGCGATGCTAGTGCTGCCTGTCCATGGACCAGCGCTGAGCAGCCAGGAATGCGATCTCCTTGGCGAGACCCCAGTCCTGTTCCACCACCACCGAGCTGCGTGAACTTGGGCACATGACGTGGCTTCTCAGTGCTTCCATTTCCTTTTCTGTAAAACCAGACAAGACACAGAGGCTCTCAGCGAATTTAGGGAGTGGAAGAGAATGTGGATGAATAACTTTAGGTGCAAGCGTTATGAAAAAAGTTTAAGGAACTACTCAATGAACGGACTTTAAAATCACGAAGGACATTCTTCTCCCGAAACCAGCCAACTGGGTGCCATTGCTTCTGCTTCAAATTGCTGTTCTAGGTGGCTGCCCTCTGACCAGGCTACTGCGGACTACCTGGGCTTCTGCACAAAGTTATTTCTGAGTGGCCCCTGGACTACACCCTACGTAGCAGCAGAGTCCTCTGGAAAATTCTTGTTCCAAAGTCCTGAGTTCCATTAAAACAGTCTCAAGTCACTAAGTTATTGAATTAAATCGTCGGGAGGAACAGAAGATAATTTTCCATGCCTCTATGATTTATAATTTATATAATCCTCTCTACTAAAATTTACCTATTGCTACCTGCTTGTTTTACACATGACAAAAGTGGGAGCTGGTCAAAATAAACTCCTTGCCCACCATCACAAGAATAACTAAGGGTGGAAACAGGGCTGGAAACAGTGTGCTTAATTCCCAGTTGAGTCGGATTGCCTCTGCTCCACATTAGGAGACATCCTCCTAAACTCTTCCTTCTCCCCAAGCTTCCTGAAAGTCACCTGCGCCATTCTCGATTTGCGGCCGCAGATGGTAGTGCTGCCACTGGACCAGAGCAATACGGAACCCCAGGAAGAGGAGAAAATCACAGGAGCAGGGAAGAAGCATTCCTCATAAATGAAGTAGAAGGGACTGGAATAAAGAAACATGGAGTTTTAGTAGCCGGTCATCCCCCATCTGTCCCCTCAGAGGAGACTTGGGAAAGAATAACCAAAATACTTCCTGGGTTCCCAGATGCTCAGAGATGCTGTTATCTATTTTAATCTGCTTTCAACAGAAGATCTTTTTCGAAGTATACTGCAACAAAGAGGCCACCTTAGAACTGGGGTAACTGCTTGCCATATGATTAGGAACAGCCTGGATGCAAGGTTCACGATAGCACACAAGCTCTAGAAAGAAGCCTGTAAGCAAGAGAGCATGCCAAGAGGCAAGATCTGGACCTAGAAGGAGGAACTGCACATGAAAGGAGCCAGCCTGGATGCAGACTGATTAGCTGCGAAAAAGTGGTCATGGGTATCAAGCAACGAATGAATTATGGAGTTGTGTGGAGAGAAATGGGCTCAGGGCAGATTTATTATGCTCCATTTCCACTCTGCTAGCAGGCTGCTCAGAGTCTCCGAGGTACAGATTTACTCAGGATTGAAATTTTACATCCAGGGACGCTATCTCAAATAATCTAATTTAGTGAGATGAGAAAATCACATCTCGTAAAACTATCATCTCTTTTCAAAGGCTGTTGAGGTATCCAGCCAGAGCATGAGCTTCTATTATAGGCGATACGGAGACAACAGACTTAAAGATGAAATTATTTTAATAAGCAACGTTACTACTCAGTATGTGCGGTTTGCTCTTTACAACCTGAACTTCATAAATTTTTATAAGGTGTCTATTTACTGCCCGGCTCAGGAGCTGCTGTGTCACTGTTGCTCAGTCCAAGCTTTTCCAAATCAAAGAATCTGGGCTGGATGTGATACATCTGGGATAGTAAGACAGACGGCCCCCCACCTATTTCCTGTGTCTCCTCAGTAACGGTCATGTCTTCTATGCAAATGTTAAAATAAATATATTCCCCATCACTGGGAAGTGGGTTGCTCTTTTGGCCATTGTACATGCGAGAGCAGAATGCCTCAGCAGGAAGGCACCTTGACCATCCTCTACTGATTCTCAGTGGAGGAGAAATGATGTGCGTGAGCACGGTATAATCATGCCAAGAAAACTTCTTCAGGACTTGTGTGTGGGTGTCTTTTAGACTCTTTGGAGAAAAGGGGGGGGAAAGACAGGGGACTATTTCCAAATAACCATTATCATTTTCCAAGTGCTCATTATGTTTCTGGGGCAGGATTAGCACTTCATATATGTTATCTCACTGAGTCCTTATAGCTCTTGGAGGTATGGAGTATTCTGGCCATTTTATAGGAGAGGCATCTTTAGCCTGGAGAGGTTTATAATTTTCCCAAAGCCATATAGCAGGAACTCGATCCAGGTGTATCGGATCCCCAAAACAGTGTTTTATACCCGTGTTACCTCCTGACATTGCTTCTCCTCATTATTCTGGATTCTTGGTTACCCAGAAGGGAAAAGAGGTTAGGAATTACAATATTTCAGGCTGAGCCCCTATAAATTGCCTGGACAAACTTGCCATTTTACTGAGAAGAGACCATGAGGTGCTCACAGAACTAGTCTGGGGTCACAAAGCTAGTTAACAGCAGGAGCAGGATTTCCTCCTCATCCTACCAGTAGGTGCTGCCAAAGGCAACATATCTAGTTGGGTTGATGAAGGGCTGCACAAGAGGTCGCCTTCCCTTCTCTAATTTTGGGGACTTTTTTTCACCTCACTCTCTTCACCGGCTTTCCCCCAAAATAGAATGAATGGAATAGGTAATTAGGATGTGATTAGGCAGGGTCGGGAGGAGAAAGAATATTCTGGTGTATTTCCTTATCTTGAGGATCAAAGTCATCCTAGGTGTTTTTTTAGGGGAAGGGGTCCGAGGGGAGGAGAAATCAAATATTCAGTTAATAGACATCAGCTTTTACTATTTGCCAGATCCCTGGATAGGCACTAACTAGATGAAGCAGTCAAAGGGGTCTGCTCTCAAAGAGCTTACAGTCTAGTGAGAAAAATCAATACAATCAACACAGACCTGATCATCACAGTCTAATATTGCAGGCACCACAGACGAAACAGAAGAAGTGATATGAAAAGGTTATCCAGGAGTTTAGCTCAGGCAGGATGAGCATGCAGGGCAGCTTTTGTGACATCATCGAAGATGCAGGAAAGCAACTGCAGAACTCTGGCTAAGATAGGACACGCTGGGATTTTTGCCTTTTGGCTGTTAAATGAGATGATGTTCTGGCACATAATAGGTGCTCAAGTGTAACATGCTTAAAAAGCTAAGGGGAAAGATGAGGTAATTATTCTTTCATCTTTTAGGGTGTCAAGAAACACCTACCTCTTCGCCTACCTTTTTTCTTATATGTCCCCCTCCCCTGCTTATGGTCACTCCTCAAATTATTTTATCAATAATTCCAAAAAGGGGATAGATTATAGCGGTCAGCCAATTTGAGCTTCCACTCAATCTTGGAATTCCTTATATGTTGTTTCCGGTGGCCAATCCTCTCGCGTGTCACATACTTTGCGCTGGAGCAAGGGTGAAACTTCAAGGCCACTACTGAACAGTATGAATCATTACAAAGTTCTCTCTCATATTGAATTGAAATCTGCCTCCCTCCAATCCCACCCACTGAATCTAATTGTGCCTGCTGGAACTTCAGAAAAATGAATCTACTTCTTTGTCCACGTGTCATCCCTTTGAGTGTTCGTAGGCAGCTTCCATGTCAGTTCAAAGCCCTCTTACCTTGCACCAGATGGTAAAGCAAGTGACTCGTCCTGTTGCTAAAGGAGGTTAAGCCATGGCAGCATGGTGGTGGGGAGACTCCCAGAGTCTTTAAACTTTCCCCAGGGAATTTAAACAAATGCTGCTTTGTGTCTTTCGTCATGCTAGGCTAAATCCTGTTCTTAGTGCACACTGTCTTACGGTCACAGCAAGGCTTCACAGAAATAAAGAAGTGGGCTAGTCCAAGAGGCCTTTGGAGTAGCACAATCTTCTCAACTAAGCATGGGTCCCAGAGACTATTACAAACCCATCCCGTGGAGGGCCTCTCCAGCAAGCATCATTATTAGCCCTATGGAACAGTTCAGATGTTGTCTTTTAAATGCTTTTCCTAATGTTAGAAAAATAAACTTGCCATGTCACCAGTAATCATCTCTTGAAAAGAGCCATAAAGTCTGACACTGTTATCTCCTCTATGCATAATTCCCTCTCACATTTAATTTGATTGGTGGTATCATTTTCCAGGTAGATATACCTTTTTGCCAGTCACCCAACTTCACCAACCCCTGCTCCCTTTGGTTACCAGGGAGCCTTCCTTACTGTTGAAGAAAGAGGTTGACATCTAAGAGGACTGTGTCAGGCTAAACACAGGGTTCCATCAAAACACGAACTTGCAATGAGGAGATGTCAAACTATTGACTTTTATGCCACCTTACCCTCAAACAATCTCTGAAGTTTTACAGATAAAAGGTTTTTTAACAAGATAGAACACTATTGCTCAGATTTTAAAATAATCAATGACAAAGTTGTTCACAGTATAATACTTAATTATTTTAAATGTCACTTTTGTTCATTATTTTACACAGGAACACTAAAACATTCTCTGATTTACATTTTCAAATGGGTCTATTGAGGTACACACCCTGAAGACAGAACTGTTACACATACACAGCAATTTTCCTGCTATAATTCTTGATAATTCAGAAATCGATTTCAAGAATTCAAATATTGGGCGCCTGGGTGGCTCAGATGGTTAAGCGTCTGCCTTCGGCTCGGGTCATGATCCCGGGGTCCTGGGATCGAGTCCCGCATCGGACTCCCTGCTCGGTGGGGACCCTGCTTCTCCCTCTGCCTCTCTCTCTCTCTCTCTGTCTCTTATGAATAAATAAATAAAATCTTAAAAAAAAAAAGAATTCAAATATTTCTAAAGACCAGGTTGCCTTCCCCCCATGCCAGCCAAGAGCACATTATACTGTTCCTTTTTCCAAAGCACTTTAGGAGGAAGACAACAGATCTGAGAACCTGTGAAATGCTCGACAAATTTAAACCTTGCTTATGCAAGCTATACACAGGGAGGAAAGAAAGCCTTCAAGGATTTGCAAAGGCTTACAGGGGTCTCTCTGCCAGGGGAGCAGCCTGAACGTGTTTGGCACCGTCATCTGGGTCTCTACTTGGCAGCTGTGGGAAAGAGAAGACAGGAAGAGCCCAGGGCCCAGAGAGAAAGGAGCCTGTGTTTCCCATCATAAAACCACAAGGACAGGAGAAGTGGCTGTTCGCAGGCTGCAGAGAAGGGAGAAGCCAGGAGACATGAGAGGGAAGAGACACTGCTGACATTCAGGAGTCACGGTGGTCCCCGTCCGGGCCCTATGGTCCCTGCAGTTGGTGTGGTCACCACAAGCACTGGAGCTGTCTGAAGCTGTGAGCGGGCAAAGGCTAGCTCCATAGAGCCCTGGATAGAGAACTTCATCAAGGCATAGTCATCATCTGGGGAGCCAAGGAAAATCCTGGCTCTAAGACCTCACATCCCACCTCTTCTTTTTTTTTTTTTTGTAGAGTTAGGTTTGGGCCCTGGAATCTGAATATCCCAAGTGAGCTCACAGGGATACTGAGGCAGGTGGCCAGTGGTCCTCATTGTTATGGAGAACCATGGTGTACTAAAACCTGTGGCTGAAGGCCACTGGGTAGTCAATGAGAGAACACAGCCTTGTTCTCTAGAATTTGCACCTGACAGGGCTCCACATGGGTGACTCAGAGCAGCTTAAGGAAGGAGTGCCCTGTGGTTAATGCATCATAGAGGAACTGAGCTTGGCCTGTTCAACTGGACTTTTACTAAGAACCACAGTAACTCTGATATGCATCCCGAGTTGAGAGCAAGTGTTAATCTAGGGAACTAGACTAAGTTTGGTCTGTGAATCAACTAGGATACTTACAAAATATTTTGATGAAATATTTAGATTAGTGGGTCCTGCCTCAAGCCTGGTGAGTCAGAAAACTTCAAGGGTGAATTACAGAAATCTGCATTTTTTGCAAGCCCTCTAAGGATTCCTTTACACGTAAAGTCCAAGATCACTGTGCTAGAGACATTTTTAAGATCAGCCTAGGACCACAAGCATGAGACACAAAGAGAAGGTTATGCAAAAGAACAAGACTAAGATTTTACCTTCCACATTCTGAGTCTTGATTTTATTGCTGTGGAAATGACACTGACCATTAAGAACCATACATATAGGAAGGGAAAAATGAAGGGGGTGGGAATCGGAGTGGGAGACAAACCATGAGAGACTATGGACTCTGAGAAACAAACTGAGGGTTCTAGAGGGGAGGGCGGTGGGGGGATGGGTTAGCCTGGTGATGGGTATTAAAGAAGGCACATATTGAATGGAGCACTGGGTGTTATACACAATGAATCATGGAACACTACATCAAAAACTAATGATGTAATGTATGGTGATTAACATAACACAATAAAATAAAATAAAAAAAACATACATGTAGTTAAGAAGGTATACATACACACACACACACACACGCACACACACACACATATATATGGACTTAAATTCTTTGGTAATCCTGCATATAGTTTACCAATTATGGTTTCTTTGTTTTGTGTTTTTTTTGTGGGTTTTGGGGTTGTTTTGTTTGTTTGTTTTGCTAATTATTTTGTTGTCTAAATTCCAACTTGGAAAATCCAATGCAGGTGTTAAAATAAATGCCTGTGAACCCAGGAGGATTCCCCTACAATTCAAATGCCCGAGAAGAGACTGTCCTTAAATGAGTCCACTCTGGTCACAGACCCTGGTTCCATGAGCTGGCTCCTATACCTAGACCACTCTGATTTGGATCACTTCCAAACACTCCAGGTTTATACATGTTCAGGAAGTACATTCATGCGGAAGCTACATCTTAAGCCATCTGGTCTTTTCAAAAATCATACAGCCTGATTCATATATTTTGTTATTAAAAATCCATCTGTGCTTCACACGGTTACAAATTGTCTAGAGCCCTTGTAGGGCTTACAATTCCACACCTCTATTCTCTCTTTCATTTCATTGTTCTCCTAAAGTAAACAAGGAAAGATAGAGGAGAAAATAATATATATTTGAAAAATACAGAGTAAGTTTCAAACTCAAGTTACAAAACTTAGAGTTGCACAGATTCCCTTGGCAAAGAAATCAATGTATCTGTGAGGTATTTGATATAAATTATTTAACCGTATAATGTATAATAATGGCTACCTTTATGAGTACTAGACTTTGAAAGTCCTAAGAACTTTGTTAAGTATGTTATGTGTACTTGTTTTTTCTGACAATCCCATGAAAATTTCTCTCATTGTTCTTAAACTTGGGAAACTAAGACCCAGAGAGGTTGAGTAACTTGGTCAAAGTTACACAGCTAATAAGTGGAAGAGCTGAAATTTGCATCCACAAAGTCTGACTCCAGAGGTTTCTGGATTCAGAATTCTACCATTAGGCTATATTTCTTTCCATCTCCGATAGTATAACATATGCAGGTAATGAGATATGTAACATGCAGGTAATGATTGAATATAATCATCAGCATTTCCAGATATCATGTAAGACCGTGTACAATGACCAATTCATTAAAATAAAAATATTTATATATATAAAATCAAAACGCCTATATTTATATACAAGTGTGTTTTTTATATACGAACAATGGCATTTTGTCCTTTGTATTCTTACTTTCAGCATTATATTTTAGGTAAAATATAAGGTAATACCTCTATTTCTAAGTCTGTGAGGTACAGTTTTCCCACCTCTAACATATCAACTCTAAGGACATCAGAGGGTCTATATAATTGCTATGTGAAGTTTAAATGTTAGTGTTAGTACCACTAGAACTTTTCTTTCCTTATTTGTAATGTCTAATTTCCTTAGGCTCAAATTTTAAACACTCTAGATTCTCTGGTCTCATTTCTCCAATTTATCAATGAGGATTTTGCACAAAGAGCCCTCCTTTTCACCCTAAAGACTGAATAGTCATTTTTATATCCTTAACTCATACTTTGCAGAAATAGCAATCTGTTAAGCCTGAGATTAATCAGAATCTGAACCCTGGTTTGCAACCAGTATAAGCTGACCAAGAATCCAGGCCTCTAGACTCTGAAAACCTTACATAATGGACTAACCATCACACTGACCACTTTAACCAATACACATTAAAAATCACAGCTCTCTGTAGAATTTGACACAATTTTAACACAAGTATATTAAGCAAAGATTGAAAAAAGAATTAGCTAAACATCCCTCACAATGGACCTTTTCTTAGTTGTAGCTCAAAGGTTCTTTTTTAAAATGTCATAGTATCTTCTTAGTTGTGTTATTTAAAAAGTACACATCACAATATGGAAAACAAACTTTAAAAAAGTTTAATCGATTTAATTGAAAAATACTTTTCCTGATCAAAAAGTAAATAATGCAGAAATGAAACATTTTATTCTAAGAGAAAAAGGTGAGAAGCAGTCCCCAGGAGTCTTTCTTTTCCATACAAAGTTCATCAGCACATTCCCCAGGAGGTACCTAAACCGGCCCACTGGAATTACTGAGCACCCTTTTACTTGTTTTCAGATGTATACAGGGGGAAAAAAAGGGATGTGGGTCCTCAGTTAACATGCGTTATATCCATTTATCCAATTTTTGCTTTGCTGATATGATGATAGCATTATAGCATAATGGCTATTCTAGAATCTCAGCCAAAATAGAGAAGAAAAAGTTGATTTAGCTTTAGCCTGCATATCTCTCTGTGTGTGCTTTTTAATTCCATTTCCCATTATAAACTCAGAAATGTAAACGCCTAACATATTTATATTTATTTCCAAAATAAAATGAATTTCTACCCTATTTGTTGATGATAGAACTGTCTTTATTAAAGAGCAAAGTCATTTTTCATGACGTAGGTATGAAAGCCTGGTCACCTTTCTGTATCAGTTTATATGTGTTTTAATCTATCTCTGCTATTTATGAGATCATAGAGTTGATGTGGTACCAAATGGATCAAAAATAAAAGGGTGATTGGTTTTTATTAATATATATGCCCTCTTCTGTATTTTTTCACTGACTTCTGAAAAATATGCTCACAAATTTCTTCTCAAAGTGTTTATACTATGCGGAATATCTTGAAACTGAACAAGGGTGAGGAGAGTGTTAGCTCTAAGACGAAATGACCCTTAAGTAATTTAGTGGATTTAAATTGTAATGGTATGATTATCAAGATAAACAACACTACTGTTTCTTCAACAACCACAATATGCACAGTATTCCACTGATGGCTCCCATCTATCGTCACAATAGCCAAGTCAACCCATTTCACAGACAAAGAAACGGAGGCCCCAAGAAGCGAAGTAACCTCCCAAAGCTCTCCAAGTTGGTGAGTAGCAAAGCCAGGGTTTGACCCAGCACAATGCTGTGCCATAACCATCATTCTACGCTGAATTTACACACCAGATACTGCAGTTCTCCACTCATGCTGGAAATTAGAATCACTTGGGGAGATTTCAAAAATACGGATAAATTAAATCATTCCCTTGAAATGAGCTAAAAACATCACTGTTTTTTGTAAGCTCATGAATTGATTTTAGTGTGAACCCAGGGTTGAAAACAACTGGATTTGCAAATGCCAAGGTATAGTTGTTGTTTTTTTTTCCTTAAGAAACATGAGTCTCTGAGTGGTACAAGAACAAAAGTTCAAATTGTTTATCTAGAACAGAAACATTAGATGAGGGCACAGAGCAGCACCACAATCACCACAGGATCCTTCTTTCCTCCCCCAAGCTGCTCCTTCTGCCCCCTGTGAAGATCTCACGCATGGTCGTCCCAGTGCTGGAGGAGACCCAGGGGGTTGTGTAATCCACAACCTCCATCCACAAGTGAAGAGAACAGAAAGAAACAGTTTTGCCCAATATCTCATGCTCACAGTCAAGGCAGAATGAGAACTGGAGTCTCCAGCCCCCTATTTCAGGGCTCCTTTCACAGAAACATTTTGGAAGCAACAGGAAAACAGTTGGGGCAGGGAGTCGGCCAAGGCATCTGAAGAGAATTTTAAGAACCAGAGAGAACACGGGAAAGAAAAAGAATCACAACAGAGTGAGCAAGGAGAACAACCACAATCCGAATACAATGGGAAAATAAGAAGTAATATACAACAAAGAAATAAAACTGGCCAGAGAAAAATACAAGAGGGAGAACTAGCCATTGCAACCCTGTATCAGCAAAATAAGGAAAAAATTCAAGGGCATCACCACATCTTCCATCCCGGGTTTGGGAAGCATGTGCAGGCCTAAAATACTTTCAGAATAGAAAGTAATATGGAAACAAACACTAACTGGAGGAAAATCACCAGATAGAGAGGCAGGGGCTGCCAGAAACTCCCCAAACTGTGAAATATCATCTACTACCTTGCTCAAGTTCAAGGATCAGCTGTTTCAACATCAGCTGGGAACTCAGCAAAGCAGTACCTCTGGCCCCATTCCAGGCCTGCTAAACCAGACTCTGAACTTTAATAAGATCTCCTCACAATTTAGATACATATTCACATTCGAGAAGCACTAGCTCTACTGTAAGAGCCAGACTGAATTGTGAAAACAAGTAGCTATCACAGGCAGAAGGCGGGACTAAAGAATTAGGTAGAATTCAGTCTAATTAAATTACGTGTTGATGGGGCGCCTGGGTGGCTCAGTCGTTGGGCGTCTGCCTTCAGCTCAGGTCATGATCCCAGGGTCCTGGGATCGAGTCCCACATCAGGCACCCTGCCCGGCAGGAAGCCTGTTTCTCCCTCTCCCACTCCTGCTTGTGTTCCTGCGCTCGCTGTCACTGTCTCTGTCAAATAAATAAATAAAATCTTAAAAAAAAAAAAAATTACGTGCTGATGTCCCACGATCTGCCAGGCCCTCATCTGGGTATTTCAGGAAATGAAGGCCTGAGGTTAGGCATGGTCAGCGGGGCGCCCTCAGGGGAGAATGCAGAAAGCACATATACATAAGGGAGACAATGCCCCTGTGTTCCAAGGGGCCACTCGAAGTGCTACAGGGTTTGGAGGAGCAGAAGCTGGGCTTCCGAGACGCAAAGAGCCACTGCACTGACTCCCTGGCAGGGTAGAAATGAGTTATGGGAAAATGGGAGGGCCTAGTCTAGGCAGAGGGAACAGCATAAGCAAAGATACAGAACTCAGAAGCCTGCTGTGTGTTGAGGGAACACTGCCTTCTGCCTACAGCAGTGTTTTCAAACTGTTTCAAGGAGACTCAGGACTCTGTGATGACTACTAAGGGTAGGGATGGGAGGTCAGTGGGGTTGCTGGGACCCATAAGATTATATTTTCACCGTGGATTCCACCACTGAAAAATAAAATGTGCAGCATAGCACTGAGCTACTACACAAGGCACTTCTAAAAGTATTACCTACAACCCTGCCTGGCATGCGGCAGGCACTCAAATATTCATAGAAGCAATGAATGAATGGAGTGAACGAGTGAATCTATGAGATCAAAGTAAAAAGGTAGAGCCACTTTTGGCCTGGACTGCAAAGGGTCTTAAAATGTCAGAGATGAGGTTTATATGTTATTTGGTAGGGCACTGGGGAAAAGTTTATTAGCCAATGACTGAGCTTGGCTCTGCTTTAAGAAGCTTATTCTGCAAACCAAGTATAAAATGGATTGGAAATGAGAAAGACTGGATCTGGGAAACTAGTCAGGGTAGTGTCTAGAAAGAGTTAAGAGTCTGAAGAAAGACAGTCCCTATGGGAATAAAAAGGTGGAGAAGCAGGTATCATGAGACATCAGGTAGAGATAGGGTCCATGGGACTAATCTGTGAATTATATTTGGGAAGCAGTGATATTGGGAAGGTCCTGGGTGACTGAGAGAAAACAGAAATTGACAGAACCACCTCTTTTCACGTAAGAAGAAAGATGTCGATTAGAGTTTAAACCTGTTTAAGGCACTTGAGAGGAATATAGAGGCATCTCGCAGATGATTCAAATTGTCAATATAAAATTTAGGAGGGAAAGCAGAGATAGGAATACCACTTTGGGAAAATAATCTAGCACTAATAAAAGAACATCCCTGAATAAAAAGTAACCTGCAAAAAGGAGATCTATAAAGCAAAGAGGATCAAGAGAAAACTGCAGAAAAAAAAATGAAAAAGCAAAGGTAGGATGAAAAGGCAATATTGAGACACACAGGAAGAGACAGGACTGGGGGAGATGGTAAAATAGAGATGGTGAAATGGGGGGGGGGGGGTTACAATAAAAACCCAGAAGTAAAAAGCAGTGGGAAACTGGGACAAACACGCTCATTGTCCTTTAGATCCTGGAAGACACAGGATCTTATAGGAACAGCAGAAAGCCAATTTTGCCCTTTACTTCTGTGAGCAAAGATTTTCATAAATGAAGCAATTACTCCTGTGAGAAGTAAACTAATTGTTCATATTTTTAAATATAAATTGTTGCTATTAAAAATCATGCAATGCTATCTTCAAATTCAGCTGGAAGAAAAAAAAATCTAAAGTAACGGGAGGCAGTTGAGGGATTTAAGACTCTTATCTCTTCCATGGTGGGAGCTCCACACAGCATTATTCTCCGTAGACATTTCACATTTTGGAGGTGTGTTTGTTTACCTGCATTTTTTTTTTTTTCTCACTGAGCCAGGTCATTAACCTGAGGAAAAGAGCGCTGAGAACACCTGATATACCTTTATAAATCCTCATATAATAGTTAACACTTGGTAAAGTTATCCTCTAACTGCTGACAGGTCTCTCTAATTGGCCATGTTTGGGTGACAAGTACTAATGACAGCTCCTTCTCTGGTTTGATGGCAGAAGAGACACCTCCCTTGGTTTCCTTTCTGCCTCAGTTCAAGAAGGATACGTTAAGTTCATTCTCTTTTTGCTCTGTGAATCTGTGTATTTGGTAAAATGCTATAAAATATCCACGTACTTTTCTTTAATATAAATGCTGCTTAGTGGTTAAACTTCTATAAAGACATCCTTACTTACGTAATGGAAAATAATATAATGCAAATGAAGTACATAAGGAATTATGCTGCCAAACATTCCAGGGAGGGCAGTAATTTTTCCTTTGTTAGGAGAATTCACCTTCTCAAATGCATTTTACTACAAATGCATCCAAGAGAGGTCAAGGAGATCTACAAGAATAGCTATTTGATTTGTGGTTTTCGTTCCAAGCTTCCTCAAATCACTTTTGGAAATGAGTAGCAGTGTGATTTATAAATCCACAAATATTTGATTTACGGGGATAGAGAATCTGAACTACAACCAACACTTTTGAGTAAATAAACATTTTTTTTCCCACCTTAAGAGCCTCAAGTAACAAGAGAATTCCAATGCAGCATTTGCATTCTAAGGGCATTTATTTATTACAGGGAAGGGGCAGGACATACTCAATGCACAGATGGCATCAAAATAAGATGAAAGGACTATGAAAACCGGTGAAATAGGATCCTGAAATATTTAAGGGAGTGCTTTCAAGCCAAAACCTTTAACTTACTGACTTTATGAAAAGCCTTCTTTTTAATTTGATAAATGCATTTTCTACGGCTTCATGCATTGTTCTGAAGCTGCCGGTCTCCAAGCTTGAGGCTGGACCCTACATAACACGAATGTTTTATTTCTTCTATTTGAGCATTGTTTGCTACATCTTAATAAAGTTTGCATTCACCTTGGTGTGATGCTCCTGAGCAAAGCAAAACCAGAGAGAAATGCAAACCACATCCCTGTATGAAAATAAAATGAAGATGACGTTTCCTAACCCAAGAACTTCTGAAAGCATTCCAAAACTGTGTTTATTTTGTACTCATGGGGGCCAAGGGCTTGATGGCAATTTATTTTCCTTGAAGGACTACAACACTCCCCCAACCAGGTTCACCATAAAAACTGTTTGTCCTCCAGAGCCTGGGGAAGCATTGTCCTGCCAGTTCTCCCTTCTTCCCCCACGGGCCCCCGCAAATAACAGTGGCGAAGCAGATGGTCCTCCCCCTCCCCTTCGCCTGGTCCCTTCCGCAGTCCCACAGTGTCCTCCCATCTCGCACTGACACCTTCACCCAGCGCCCCCGCCCCCACCCCAGGCTCCCGGTAAGCGCAAACTTTGGGGACCTTCTTTCTGCCTCACCGCCCCCACTTCCCCTTCTTTCAGCTGCAGAACTCTCTCAGAACCCCAAGTTTCGACTCCTACCTTCCTCCCACATCTCCCCAAACTACCCATTTCCCTGTAATGAAGAGAGAGACGCCCAGCCCCAAACTTCCCAGCCCAGGTGACGGAGGCACTGCGACTAACCACAGAGTGGCACTCTCCTTGTCCTCTTCCCTTTTCCATCCTCCCCTCCGTCCTTGGGAATCGGAGCCCCGGAGCCCACACTGGGGACTCCTTCACTCCTTCGGCTTCCACGACCTACTCCTAACTCCAGGGGCTCACAGGAGCCTCGCGCCACAGCCCGGGCAAGCGGCGGCTCCGCATCCTCCTCTACAAGTGGGACCGCCGGACAAAGTGCAAACTCCAGTGGGAGGGGGCTCCCGGCCATTCCCTCGGGCGGCGCGCCCCCGGGCCGGCTCGCGCCCGGAGGAGGCGGGCGGGCTGGGGCGGGAAGGCGGCGCGGGTCCCCGGGGCGTCGGGCTGGGCTGGGCTGGGCGCCCGGAGCTTACCTCGGCGCGCCGGCCGCTGGCGCGTGGGGCAGTGGCTCCTCCAGCCGGGAAGCTGTTGCTCGCGCTCCGGCGGCTGCGGCGGTCCCGCCTGGGCTGCGCTGGGGCTCCGCGCAGACGCTCTCCCCTTATCTATTGCAGCCCGGGGCGGCGGCGGCGGCGGCGGCGGCGGCGCCGGGGACAGTTCGGCCCGGCGCGGCCCCGAAACTGTCCAACTCTGGCGGGCGCCGGGCTGAGGCTCCCGGCTGCGGCCCCAGCGCTGAGCGCCTGCGCGCCCTGCCTCGCCCAGGTGAGGGGCGTGTGCCTGGGGCCCGCGGGGCGCGCCCGGCCCTCTGGCCCGGCTCGCGACCCCGGCGTTTGGACCCGCCGACGCCACCGCCGCGCGCCGAAGCTGGTGAGGGTTTACCAGGCAGGCACTTGCGAGGCACACACACTAGGGCGAATGAGGCGGGACCGTTCGGGGGCCCGTCGCCACTGCAGAGTCTCCCGCAGCATCGCTGCCTATAAATCCCGCCTTTCCAGGCGTGCGCGCACTGCGAGGGAGAGGAGGCTCCGTCCCGACCGGGGCTCCGCGCGGTCCTCGGCCTCGGGGCTCCAGCCCCTGCGAGAATTCTTGGCAACGGCCGAGGTCCCGAAACCCGGATGCCAAGCGGCGTGGTGGGGCGGATCTGTCAAATATTAGTCGAGCCAGAGTGAAACTCTTCTTGGAGATCGTCAGACCAACTATTTGTTTTTCCTCTTTGACCAGCTCTCGGCTCGAAGACCACACTGAGCAGCCCGAGCATTTTTGGCGGAGCCGGGAAGGCCCGCAGCGCGGAAAGCATCGCAGCCGCGCCGCGGATCGGAAAGGCTTGCGGGTGGGGGCTTCTGCTCCTCTGGATTTCTTTCCGTGTTTATTTAAGTTTTCAAGACTAAAACATGCCATCGGTTACCCCGATGTGGGGCATCTGCTGAAAGTAGTGCAAACAGCCAAGGTGCTGGGTTCTGAAAGGGAGAGCGCTTGGAAAGAAAACATTTAAGGGGCAAGGAAAAATAATTTTAGAAGAGCAGTTTTATGAGATTACTTCTTTGGCTGGAGAAGTTCAAGACTAATAAATGACAAGAGAGCTGTGCCATAGAGCAGAGATTTTTTTTTTTTTTAACAAGTGATTTTAAAATATTATTCTTTGGTTTTCTTCTCAGATGATTGACACTAACTCCATCAATAATTAAGCCCGCAGCTGTTAATGTCTTGGCATAATCGTCCAGAGTAAATATCTTAGCATCCAGCCAAAGCCGGTGCTGCTCTCCAGGGTGGGTTTGAGATTTGACAAGCACACGCACAGCATCCTAGAGCTTTCTAAAGGAGCAGGTTGTGTTTATTACCCACCTTGGAATTCAGGGTTATTGCAAGGACCAGCACACCTGAGCTACCAGCAGGAGAAGGAGTATCAATCTGACAGATAGTTTTTATATATTTAGAATTCTAAATATCTTCATATCCAGGTATGCATTCTCACTGACTCATGACTAAGGACAGACACTTACTTATAGGTATGTTTATTCTTAAAACTGTTCCCTATTTGAAACTGCTATATACAGAAAGCAAGCACCAAACTTAAATCATTAGAACCCACATATCATGAGCTATGATAATTGCTTAAGTTATCTTTTACAAAATTATGGCCTTAAGGTCTCCTCCCATCGGTGAAACTTATACTGAAAACAAGTCTTTCATGAGTCCCTGACGGTCAGTAAGGTGGGGTTCTGGCAGACTGGGACAGGCAGGAAATTCCAGAGGCAAAAGCCTTCCTTGAGAAAAACACCCAGTTCCAGTGCCCTGCACTTCAGAATTGGGAACAGTGTGGTTGCTACTGAGCTCAGATAAGTATTGGTATTTCTAGCTGTCTAAGGTAAAGGGGAAAGGGACAGGGGCCCAAATCAACACCTTGGATTGCACTTGGAGGCAAATGAGTAACCTCTGCCGAGTGGAACACCTGTGAGAAGTGTTCTCTGTGGCTTGCACAATTTAGCAGCATGTGCATTTTTTATGTCCTGCAAACTGCAACTATAACCTTCTCTCCTCCCTGTCTATTTTTAATCACCTATAGCAGAGACTTATGGTGGAGACTAATTTGAGGACTACATTTCCTAACAACAGCTGAAAGAAGCATGAGATACATGCCGACAACTCCCCATTTTTTACCTGTGACACCGCTAAGAACTGTGCCTTGTGTCCTTAGCCAAGATAGGATTCAGGTCTCCGGAGGCCCAAGCACTGGAAGGATTACAGTGCCTCCCTTCTAAATATACTGCAATATGGAAACAACATTAAACTAAAAACACACAAAATTTCAACATAGAGAAACAACAGCTTCTCTCTAGATTTTCTGACTGCAGATGTGCACTTATTGGATACATTGGCATAGCCCGTGCCTTTCTAGTGGTATCTGATATAGGGGATCTTCCTGTCCTCAAACTCTTGCACCATCATTTTCCTAGAACCGTCGTTACTCATTCCTGGCAATGACGGTGTAAACCAACTCAGAGAACTCTTGGCTGTGGGCGAGGAGCACTGGGAGGACTGTCAGGATAGCAGCAACACAGAGGGATGCGCAGCAAGAAGAGGTCCCTAAACAGTGAGGCGGAATGGAGCAGAAATATTTATTTAAGCCTTTTTCCTACTAGGTGTGTTTACGAAGTGTGTGGTGCTTTGGGTCCTAAATATTGCTGAACTTGGGCAGACAAACTCCTTTTAACTATGTCCACATATGGGACACCTGGCTGGCTCAGTCAGTAGAACATGTGACTCTTGATCTCAGGATCATGAGTTCAAATCCCATGGTGGGTGTAGAGATTACTTTAAAAAAAAAAAGAAAACTAAACTAAACTAAACTATGTCCACAGAATCAGCCTACCCGCTGGATAAAGAACTTGGGGATAAGAACAACATCAACCAATTGGAAGATTTCATAAATCACTTAATTTTACTCATTAAGAAATGGGTAAGAGTTTCCACAACAAGATGTTATAAAACAAGGCCCCAGAGCTATTTTAGATTGCTTTGCAGCCATCAGGAACACTCTGGGCAGGGCTGAGGGCCATATTTTGAAACCCATTCTTGCAGTGAAAGAAAACTGAACTAGAACAGAAAACTCAAATTCTGATTTCAGCTGTCACCTTTAAGCCTGGAGACCTCAGTCTCTTCATCTGTGAGACAGAACAAATATATCAGCCTTGTCTCAATGGGTCACTGTGATGCTTAGAAGGCAATGGTATAGGGAACACTTTGGAAACCGTATGGGAACGCAGGTACCACTGCTTGCTCATTGTCTTGCTCATATTTTGCTCTTCCGCCATTGCTTACTAGGTATCCTGCAAACTTTCCCTCCGAATATCCTTTAACGCCTGTGTAGTTTTTTTTAATAATCTCCACTATGAATCTTTCCTTATAAACTCTTTCAGATGGCTCCAGTATCATGTAATGTGGAAAGCACAAGTTCTAGTGTTGGATCAACAGGGCTTGAGCCCCCAATCCCTCTAAACTTCAGTGTCTTCGTCTGTAGTATGGGAAAAGAAATACACTGTTTTCGTAGGTTATCCTGAGGGGCAAAGCAAATAGGAAAATATTTTTGCAAATTGTACAATATCTGACAAATGTCCATTGCAATTTACTTCAACAACTATTTGGGAAATAAATGGGAGTTTTATCTCCATATTGGGCAATAAGATCTAAAGTGTCAGAAATACAACAAAAAAAATTGTATCTGGGACTTTCAGAACAACTTAGAACTAGATAAAAGACAGTAAACCTTGTTTTAATAGGCTACTAAATTACATTTGTTTCCATGCATACCTGAATATTACAAATACCAGAAAATTTTTTATTTCAACTTCCACATACTATGAGAAATTAATGGACTAGTTGCTTTAGTTGACATTTGTTCTTTTTTTTAAACTCATTATATCTCATTGTGTCATTGTGCCCTACTTGTGGGAAGGACACCATATTCTTTGCTTTCTTTTTTTTCTTTTTTTTCATTGAAGCATTGTTGACAAACGTTGCATTTGGTTTCAGGTATACTACATAGTGATTTGACAACTCTCTATGTTATGCTACGCTCACCGCAAGTGTAGCTACCATCTGCCACCATACAATGCTATTACAACACCATGGACTATGTTCTCTGTTCTGTACATTTCATCCCTGTCACTTATTCATTCCAAAACTGGAAGCCTGTATCTCCCTCTCCCCTTCACCCATTTTGCCCATTCCCCCGCTTCCCTTCCCTCTGCAACCGTCAGTTTGTTCTCTGTATTTACAGATTTGTTTCTCCTTTTTGTTCGTTTGTTCGTTTCATTTGTTTGTTCATTTGTTTTGTTTTTTAGATTCCACATATAAGTGAAATCATATGGTATTCATCTTTCTCGGATTTATTTCACTTAGCATAATACCCTCTGGGTCCATCCATGTTGTAATGAAATTTGTTCTTAAAAGCGCCAACTGGGGTTTAGCAAAAAAATGTATATTTCTTCAAAGCCATGATAATAATTATTTTAAGAATGTCTGCCTACTCAAGATGGGTAACAGCTGAAACACAAATGTTGAGGGCTTTTTTGATCAGGTGATTTTCATATCATTTTCTTTTTTTTTTTTTTAGTTTTATTTTATTATGTTACGTTAGTCAACATATATTACATCATTAGTTTTTGATGTAGTGTTCCATGATTCATTGTTTGTGTATAACACCCAGTGCTCCATTCAATACGTGCCCTCCTTAATACCCATCACCAGGCTGACCCATCCCCCCACCCCCCTCCCCTCTAAAACCCTCAGTTTATTTCTCAGAGTCCATAGTCTCTCATGGTTCGTCTCCCCCTCAGATGTCCCCCTCTTCATTTTTCCCTTCCTACTATCTTCTTCTTTTTTTTTTTTTTAACATATAATGTATTATTTGTTTCAGAGGTACAGGTCTGTGATTCATCAGTCTTACACAACTCACAGCATTCTCCATAGCACGTACCCTCCCCAATGTCCATCACCCAGCCACCCCATCCCTCCCACCCCCACCACTCCAGTAATCCTCAGTTTGTTTCCTGAGATTAAGAATTCCTCATATCAGTGAGATCTTATGATACTTGTCTTTCTCTGATTGACTTATTTCGCTTAGCATAATACCCTCTAGTTCTATCCACATCGTTGCAAATGGCAAGATTCCGTTTTTTGATGGCTGCATAATATTCCGTTGTTCATATCATTTTCTCATGTTTGATGAAAAAATAATGGAATAGATAGATCTTTAAAGCCAATGAGTTGGCTTTACGTAGAAATTCCCAATTGGACCTAGACATTTATATCTAAAAAAAATCAATATAAAAAAAGCGTAAGTTTGTTTTAAATGGAAATCATCAGGTGATTTCTGAGCTATTAATTTGTGATTTACATTTGTCTCATTTTTAAACCTAACCTAACCTGACCATATCTTTTACATCTAACTGGAGTATCTCCTTTTGGAAGGAGGAGAGATATAAAACCCATTGCTAAATCTCAGGCTTACACAAGGAGCTGTGCTAGTCTTTTTTTCTCCCTGTCTTAGGGGACTATGGCTATGTGAATCACTAGCATTCTGTGAAAAAGAATTGCCCTCTTGGCCTGCAATTATTTTTTAACTGGAGATTGAGTTGTTTCCTTTTATCTTCTTATTTTATTTGAATACTCTCAGCAGAGAAGGGTCATGCATTTAAATTCCTTGCTAACTAATATGTCTTCCCCTTTTGCATTGAACACATTATGATTTTCTTAGCTTGATATTTGAAAATTTTATTAAAGTATTTTTCCCGAGTGTGACCAGAATCTGCTTGCTTTCACCCTTCCCTCATAAAAATGTATGTTGTCGAGATCTAGTGGAATTGGTGCTTTGCTGTACATTGTGCCCCCTTGCAAGGCAATAATATCTTGTGTCCAGAGGTGATCAATATTGTAAACGTATTCCTTCTAGACCCTAACCCTGGCTTTGCAGTAATAACTATGCCTCTTCTTTTGTCTCTGTCCCTTTGAAACTTAATCCAGCACCACCTTGGGCCCCAAAGCAATGGCCAACTTCACAATCTCCCCAAATCCTTTCCTGATTAGATTGCAAGGTGATTACCCTGATTAGTACATATTCCCGTTTGGCTCTTTGCTCGGAGATAGATATAAAAATTAATCTTCTTTGAACTGCATTTGCAATCTTGATTTCCTTTCACTTTTTCTCAATCTGAAGATATAATACTCCTTTCACAAACGTTGATTTACTCCTGAGGCTCAGTTCTTCAGTTTTCTCCCTTGTACACTTACCTCACAACTGCCTGGTAACTAGGGAAGCTCCCAAATGATGAGAACCTTTTGATTTAAAGTTAGAATTTTAAAAATGTTATTCCTTTTAACATATGTCATAATTTCAGAGAAATTACTAATGTTGAACTCGGTGTGTTGAATAATTTTTAAAAAGCTTCAGTGTCTGAATAGCTAACGCTGTAGCTATTGTCATAGAATCCTATGAGGGAGAAATAATTAATCCCATTTTACAGAGGGGGGAAAGTGAGAATCAGTAAGTTTGTGATATGCCCAAGGTCACAAATTGGCAGAGCCAAAATTCCAACTCAAGTTTATCTTATCTTTAAAAAGTTCCTTATATGCTGCTTTTTGTGGTTAATCAAAAGGATTGATTTGACTAAGTTCCACCGAGACTCAAAATCATATCCTACTTGTTCTTTAGTTCCTTGTAATACCTAATATGTAGTACCTTACAAAGAGCAGCTCAAAATCTGTTTGCAGAGCACATGGTTGCTAATTCTCTGTTTTCCACTTGCTGCAACTTCTAGCAACATAGCTTGTGAAACCATTCTCCAGCTTAGTCAACTTAAGGCAGGGTTGCGGGAAAGGAGTTGAGAGGGTTGAGGAGGAAGACTCCAATTTCTTGACAAATTCCAAATATGTTGTAGTCTTTGACCTTGCACTATCCTATTTTGGACAACCATCTGGACCTCTCTAAACAACGCCTTACATATGATAACTCTCTTATATCCCATCTTTTCAAGAAGATTGTCTGATTCTTAAAGCCAAAGACTGGTTCTTGGTTTTTGTTAGCATTCACCCCCCACCTGCGGTGCCTAAGACTGAACTGAACCAGTTGTTGGCATTCCTTGCAAGCCTGAATGCTGCTGTGTAAGGGCCAGGCCCCGCCTCTGCTGCAACAAAGGAAGTGATTTTCAGGAAGCCAGGTTCATCCAGTCATCCAGTCATTTCTTCACCAAATATTATGTGTTTGATGTACAAGTCTGCATTAGGCCCCAGAGATACAATGGAGAACAACATGGAGTTCTACAATCCATAGAAACAAAATGGTTTGACCATAGACCCAACAATGGTTACTGCATCCATTTCCACTCCAATACTAACCCCCTGTTGTTCTCCCTTTAGTAAGTTAACATTTTTAGTTCGTCTCTCAGGTCCCTACTCCTTCCCTCACTTTCTAACTCATCAATACTTTATCCTATCTCTCATTAAAGATAATTTACTAATAATCTACTCAATTTGATAATAGTTTTGGTCCACATTTTCTACTTCCTTACTCTTGTCAAAGCTCATCGCTTTCTTATAAGGGGCCATCATAATCCTAACAAAATAATCCAAGATCCTGTTGAACCTGCCCTATTTATTACTCTTTTTGGGTACCCTTTATGGTCAGAGCCCCTGGCCCAACTACCTTCCAGGAGTTTTCAGACTATTGGGATCAACCCTAAAGTATAAGTGTGACAATCATTTAAACATGAAACATTAGCTGAAGCATTCCATGCTAATCAAGGAGGCATATTCTAGTGGAGAGGTTGAAATTGTTGTAGCTCATGCAGGTTTTCTGAAAAAGGTTCGTTAAAGGAGCTGGACCAAGCTGAATTACAATGGAGAGCAGAATGGCCTGAGCTATAGTGTGGGATTATGAAAAGTCCTAAAGCCTGGGGCATGGAGACTTGAATTCTTGTCCCAGCTACTCAGAAAGTGAACTTGGGCAGTTGAATTAATTCCCTGGGCTTCTGTTTCCCTATCTGTTCAGCTTTGACACTATCATGAAACTTTCCAGACTGACCTCCATGAACCTCTGTTAGCTTTTGAAACTTGAAAAAGTTTCACTCTTTAGTCTGTCTTCACTTGTAGTTTTTTCACACTTAATCAAGGTATCTTACTTTAGATACAAACATCTGAAATTTCAAAACAGATCGACTAAAAAGGTAGTTTACTATATTATTGAAAATTTATTTGTTAGGGATGCCTTGGTGGCTCAGTTGGTTAAACGTCTAACTTTTGGTTTCGGCTGAGGTCATGATCTCAGGGGCCTGAGATCAAGCCCTGGGTAGGGTTCCATGCTCAGTGCAGTCTGCTTGAGATTTTCTCTCCCTCTCAAATAAATAAATAAATCTTTAAAAAAAAAGAAAGAAAATTTATTTGCTAAAAATAAGGTTCTTCAGAAGGTCTAATTTTGTCCCCAGTCAGATAATTAGCAATGTCTGGAGACATTTTTGGTTGTTACAAGTTAAGGATGTTGCGGGCATCTAGTATATAGGGACAACATATAGGACATTCCCCCCACTACAAAGAATTATCCAACAATAGCCAAGGTGGAGAGATTAGTTTCAAGGACAATCTTGTGTAGACAAAGGATAGGTATATGCAGTATTCATGCTCACTAAAAATTAAAAACATTTATTTAAAACAACATGCAATAACATCAAGTTAGCAGATTTTTTAGAAGTTATATAACACACTGTGGCAAAGGTATGGTGAAATGGTTATCTTATTCTTTGGTGCAACTTTTCCTACAAGCAGTATTTTGCCATATTTACCAAGCTTTTAAAATGATTATTCCTATTGACTCAGTAATTTCAATATAGAGCTATACCTTATGGAAATAATGCTAAATGTAGAGAAAAAAATGGGCCAAAGAAAAGTGTCATTGCTTTACTAATGATAAGAAAAACTGAGGACAATCTAAGAAGAATAGTTAAACACATCCCGTTAAAGGAATATTATGTAGTTATTTTTATTTTTTTTATTTTTATTTTTTTATTTTTTTAAAGATTTTATTTATTTATTTGACAGAGAGAGACACAGCGAGAGAGGGAACACAAGCAGGGGGAGTGAAAGAGGGAGAAGCAGGCTTCCCGCCGAGCAGGGAGCCCGATGCAGGGCTCGATCCCAGGACGCTGGGATCATGACCGGAGCCGAAGGCAGGCGCTTCACGACTGAGCCACCCAGGCACCCCTATGTAGTTATTTTTAATAATGTTTGTTAGGACTTTGTAGTAAGTAACGTGAGAAATTATTGATTGCATCATAAAGAGGAAAAGAGAAAATAACTGATATATATAGCATGATCACAACTGAAAATAAATTGATGCATGAAAAGACTAAAGGAAATGTATAACCCATCCATATAAATTGATTTACAAAAGTTTTGATTGATACATTTCAAGCACACTATACAATCACATAAAATATACTTGGATATATCTTCACTAGTATTTTGTGGTATATACCATCCATTTCTTTCACATATGTTAAGTTTTCATGATTTAAAAGCCCAAGAGAACAAAGAGTTTGCTTTTTATTTTCTTCATCATACTAAGGACATAGTTATATGTTATATGAGACTATTAAACAATCGGGCATGCTCTCATGCACTATTAATGGGACCGTAAATTGATACAACCTCTCAGAAAGGTACCCTATTCGTATGCATATCCTTCAACACAGAAATCCCACATTATCCCAGAGACACACCAACGCATCTAAGCAAAGCCGCATATCCAAAGATATTCATTACATTATAGTTTCAATAAGAAATAATTGGTAGCAAACTAAATGCCCAACAGAAAAATGGTAAAATATTCTATTACACATTAACTAAACATTTTATAAGCATAATGTATTCACATACTAACTGTTATTATAAAAGTAACAAATGCCTTTCAAAAAGCAGTGGGCAGGGCATGAAGTAATATCCACTTGGGTTTAGCAAAGCAGTGATGCTCAAGCTAGTTCATCTGCTGACGTATCAGAGTTTTGAAACCTAAAGTTTATCTGTTCCTATCTATGTATTTATTTTCCTTAATAAGAAAATATTCAGCACAATTTGGAGAAGGAAGGAAGAGGCATAGTCCATCTAGGTTAGCATTGGGTGCCACTTAATCTTATCCCAAGAATAATGAAATTAAACTTCATTTATTTTAATCCCAGCCAGTCATCGTCCTCCCTGGCTTACAGAAACTTTCCTATTGCTGGGAAATTTACCCTTCTCAAGACAACCCTGCCATCTCTAGACAGGCTCAATTATCAAATGTTTCTTCCTCAAAGTAATTCCAAATTTACATATTAATTTTCCTCATTTCTATTTCAAAAGCTTGTTTCCTCTATGCAATTTGTAAGTTGCATGTCAGGCATCCTGCTTCTCCTCGTCCATTGAAAGGAAAAAATATACCATCAGGTTGGGCTGTTTGAAGTATACATTTGACAAGGCACCAGCACACCTTTCTTGCCCCACATATATTCCAAAGATAATGACCAAGTATCTGGCCACTAAGCCCTCCCTCTCCATGATTCCTAACCTGTAATTCACACTCAGTCTTCCTTTTCATCACTCCTGATATCCTGATATCCCTACAGCAGGTCTTTTTCAACTATCCATTTCTTATCTCATATTAACTTCTTGTGGAACATTCAACCATCTCAAATCCTTGAACCCGCCGTCTTATACAACAAGGAAAACACATCTCTCACATTCCTGGAAGGTGCAAGACACCTGTCTTGAGCATCGTCAACCGTCTTCGTCACCACAAGGAGCACCTCAGCATTTCTCTACTTTTACCTCTCCGAGGTGAGGCTGCCTCCATGCACACGTGATGCCAATTTCTCTTGCTTCTTTCAGGACAGCGGTCCTCTGTATTCTTGATCCCATTTCCTCTTGCCTGGCTCCACCATTTGAAATAATACCTGCATCTCTGAAATACCTATGATCTCCCCTATTTTTCTGTCTGCTCTCTTACAATTAATATTTTCAGGGGTCTCTTGTTTTCAAAAAACAAACAAACAAACAAACAAATGGAAAAACTTCCTTTGATTTTGCTTCACCTAAAGCTGTTGTCTTCTTTCATCCTTTCCTTTGTCATCAACATTTATTTAACTAAAATTTTAAGTGACTCTTCATATAGGATAACCTGATATGTAGCTCTGTCACGGGGCTTTAGATATTTTTTTAAAAAATAAAATGCAGTCTCAGATTAAAAGCTTAATCTAATTAGGGAGGCAAATACACAAAAAACTTCTTAGAAAAAACTGCCTCCAGTTGCTGCTTGAACTTTCCCATCCTCTCCTCAATCAAGTTTCCACTTCCAATAAAATCAGTGATCTAGGGGCGCCTGGGTGGCTCAGTCATTAAGCGTCTGCCTTTGGCTCAGGTCATGATCCCCGAGTCCTGGAATCGAGTCCCATCGTTGGGCTTCCTGCTCAGCGGGAGGTCTGCTTCTCCCTCTCCCACTCCCCCTGCTTGTGTTCCTGCTCATGCTCTCTCTCTCTCTGTGTCTCAAATAAATAAATAAAATCTTAAAAAAAATCAGTGATCTATTGGATCCCAAATGTCAAGCCTTCTCAGTTCTCACCCTCTTTGGCTTTTCTCATTTTAGAGGATGTTAATGATTACAAAAGTGTTTCACATGTATGCTCAAAAGTTATTCTCACAATAAGCCTGTAAAGGAGATATCCTGCCACAAACCCAAACTCCCACTCCCATTTATCAGAGAAGGCTCAGGAAGAATGAGTTACACAAGGTCACCCGGCAAGTACATGACACAGACTGGACTTGATCTCATAGTTTCAGATTCCAGAGCCTCCATGCTTCTAACTATACCCCTGGTGCTTTCCATGGCTGACTAAAGGAATGACTGGATGCATCTATGTTAATCAACTTCATGCATACAGAATGCAGAATGTCAGAAAACATTTGTCTTTCTCTGACCTAATCTGACAGCACTTCATGCAGCTCTAGGCGTGGGATTACTGCCCATTAACACTTGCTGTCTAGCTTTCAACACAAAATGCTTGCTGACCGTGGGCACCTGAATGGGCAAGATGGTGCCTCATTGTATTGAAATGCTATCCTCAGGATTCCTGTCACAGAAGAACCTTAGACATGACTGAGCTTTATAATTAGGATTTTTTGGTGCCCGAGTATCTGAGCAGCTCTAGGCTGAAGAGTGGATGGACTCCCCTTTTATCATATTTCACTACTAGAAGGTCATGTTTTAGTAAAGTTCCAATTTACAAATAACCCCCTTCATTCAAGTATTTTTGAGTAATCAAGGAAATCGGAGCATCTTAAATGCCCAAACTAAATTCACTGTTGATATCTCAACCTATATAACCTTTAATCAATGGATTAATTCCTACCTAGTTATATTCTAATCCTGCTGAAACCTTATGATCCTGGTATCATCTAAAAATGTCTAAATCAATGCTGCATCACTTTTTTTCTTTCTTATAAAAATCGTGAACATAGACTATCTAGAATTTCTGCCTCATCTAATTTGTTTGCAGGTAATTTTTTTTTAACTACCTACATCTGTTGTCCCAGGAAATTTGTTGTCTGATAAAGGTATAGCTTTCTACCTGCTTTTTCTAAAGTAAGAGATATAAACACATATGGGTTTTTATCTTCTAAACAATCTCTTGCTTATAGTCCTAATTAGTTCAGTCATTTGCTTTTATTTGTTGCCATCCCATTTGAACTTTTTACTGCCATTTGAAATGTTTTCTGAAACTTGCTGCTTATTGTCTTTCTCCAATATGTAATTTTTCCTTAATTTGGCTTGTTTACATTGCTTTCTTCCTCCTTCACAATTTCTTCGTAAATGGATATTTTTAAATCTCTTCCATATGTCTCTATGACTGCCCTAAGATCTCTGTTAGGCATTTATTTGTGTGAACTGCTGTCTTTTTCTTTCTATTTCCTTGAATAAATCCACCTTAATTTTGTCCTACTTTTTTGAAGTGCTCATGATGAAATTGAATAAAATCTTAATGTTTGCAGTCAGTCAGCCGCTTGCTGGGTGCCCATGACAGGCACAGCATTGTGCTAAGCTGGGGGATGGAAAAGCCAGGCAGAAGGAAGAACCATGAAAGTAGAATGGAATACAAGAGTTCTTAAATTTAGGAAAAGTTAAAATATAACAGGGTAGATAGGATATGTAAAAAAATCAGAATTCAAAAAGGAATATGTAAATATAGTAAGCAAGTAGGAATGGACTCTATGAATTCTGAACGAAGAAGCAATGATCGGTCGGAGTCATCAAAGAAGGTTTTTGGGAGTGATGGGCTTTACTCAGGGAAGTGTTTAGGATGTCGATAGTTCAGCGGGTGCTGGCCATATTCCAGCTGGAGGAAATGGCATAGAGATAGAAATGAACAATTTACTCTGACGATATCTAGTTTGTTGTTGGATGAATAAAGGAATCAGAGTCTGTGGACATTGAGAAAGCAGGGGTAAGTTTGTGAGTATAGAAGGAAAGAGGGGTGCTTATCATTTTTAATTTGCAGGAATACTTCATGTAATTTTGATTCTGATCCTTGTCAGTTATGTGTGCCACACACCCCAGTCCTTAGGTTGTCTTCTATCTTTTTTTAAAGATGACTTGATGAGCACAAGTTCTTAATTTTAGAGTAGTCAAGTTTATCAATCTTCTCCTTTATGATTAGCACTTCTGTGTCTCATGTAAGAAATTCTTCTCTGCTTTGAGGTTAGAAAGAATTTCACCTATATTTTCTTCTGCAAGTTTTCAAGTTTAGCTTTTGATATTTAAGTTCTTAGTCAATCTGTGATTGATGCTGGTGATCCACATTTTTTCCTAGCTCAGTTGATTCAGCTGTCTTTCCCCAGTGATCTAACATATCCCCTCAGACATACACTACAAGTTGCACAAGTCTGGTTTGGGTTCTCTGTTTTGTTCCTCTGGCCAATGAAAAAGTAATAACCCTGACCACTGACACTTTGAAAGGCTGCCTTACATTGTTCTGGCTCCATGGCAAGTCTCCCATGGGCCAGGTCTGGATCACATGGCCACACAAGTGGGCCACACAATCTAATCTGGCTGAGAGCCTCCAAAGAACTACATGAATTTGAAGAGAAGCATTTTCCAAATGGAGGACATGGGGAACAATCATCAATCGAAGGGGAAAAAGTGATTTAGGACAGGCAAAAAATCGTCACATGTTTGTTCTTATTTGAAGTAGAAGCTTTCTGAGGTGTTCTTCCTCCCATCCCCATAGATAGAATATTAGTTTTGTCATATTGATTTACCAGTCTCACATATATCTGGAAGACACTAACTCCTTTATTATCATATCTGTGTTCAAATATTTCCCCCAATTTTTTGTTTTCTTTTTAATGTTACCTATCACATTCTACAACATGAAAGTAATGATTTTTGTGACTCCAACTTCATGGAGCTTCTAAACTGTGACTTTATAGTTTTATTCTTTATTGTGACTAAGTTTTATTTGTAGTCCTTTTCCATTCTAATACCTAAAGAATATCCATGAACATGTATTTCTTTTTTTTTAAGATTTTATTTATTTATTTGACAGAGAGGGAGAGAGAGAAAAAGCACAGCAGTGGGAGAAGCAGGCTTCCCGTTTAGCAGGAAGCCCAGTGCGGGCTTGATCCCAGGACCCTGGTTAAGGCAGACGCTTAACTGACTGAGCCACCGGGTGCCCCATGAACATGTATTTCTAAAACACTTTATCCACCTGAAAATTATTTTTGGTGGAAATAATAGAGTATCTAAATGTCTCAAATTTGCTTCTTAATTTTCTTGGCACCATTTAGTGAATAATCATTTCCTTTCTGGCCTGTAACCATTTTATACTACACTATTAATATAAAACATAGTCCTTGTCTCTTCTGAGATCCAGACTCATACGTAATATATCTTCTGGCATCTTTCATATGTCCTTTGACTGAATAAATACAAAATGGTACTTATGATCATCACTAAAAAATAATAATAATAAAATAAATGCTGCCTTAATTATAACAACTGTATAATGTGTTGTTATATTTGGCACTATATTAAATCTATAGATCAGTTTACATAGGGTAGGTAGGTAAGTAGATAGACGGATGCACCTCAAGTAGACCAACATGAAAGTTTTCATGAACCCAGGATTATGATTAATCTAATTCTACACGCTTGAGGTCCAAAGGTTGCCATGAACAGGGAGTTAAGTGCATTTTTGGTAAGGTAAGTTTTTTTTTTTACTCAGGTATTATTTTAGATTATATCATTAATGACCTTGAGGAAAACAAAGTAAACACAAGAAATCTGCACCAGCCAAATCAAAATTAGACAATTCAACTATCAATTTTTAATAAACCACAATTTTGAGAAACACCTGTTACCTGTCTCACAACTAACATTTTTTGAGGGCATGAACTGTGTACACCCAGCACCTAAAAGAATGTCTGACAAATAGTAGCCACTCAGTGCATATTTGAGGCATGAATAAATAAACAAGAGAAGGATGGAATGGTGGAGAGTGTCATGGACAAAGTCTATACTTTTAAATTTGAATCTTTAGTTCAACAAGTTTTACAGACTAAAAGTCTTCCCTTAGGAAAAACACATCTGCATATACAATTCCATGCAGCTAATCAAATGATATAGCTTCTGCACTGTCACATAATTGTGTTAGCACTCAGCAGCATCTATCAGCCGTCCGGTGGGATGGACGCACTGTGCTGGATCCTGGGAGGAGCTGTGAAAGGAGATACATGAGCCAAGCAGTCATGGCCCCTGTTGTTCTAGTTTTCATTCAAGATGAGAATACAAAATAAACCAAAGAGAAAATGTCAGAACACTCAGGGTAATAAGCGTAGATTAACTCTGTTCAAACTATGCACACCCGTGTTGAGAAAACAGGCAAAGCAGCAGACACGCCTTGGGCAGGTGAGAAGCAGTGGAGCTCCCTCTCTTGACAGCTTTCCCTACTGTGGAAGGATTTACCGTAACTTCTTACTGGTTTTCAAACTGTGATCTCAGACCACTGGCAAGTTATGATTAACATTCATGTAAATAGAAATGATATATGTTATCTATATTCATGTAATATAGATCTCTAAAATACAGACCTTCAATTTTAACTGTAATTTGTGGATAATTTTCTTATAGATTTATTTACTATCTATATAGAATAGAATAGAATAGAATAGAATAGAATAGAATAGAATAGAATAG